>NC_059381.1:30891888-31191888 GCF_019703515.2 Myxocyprinus asiaticus | reverse complement strand
GTTGTGGGTGGACCTTGGATCCTCTAGGGGCTTCCCTGTGAGAAAAAATTGTAAATTTTAAAGTTAAATGCATCAATCTGGTGCACTTTGAGAGCAAAATTAAGAGGCTAGATCAATGAAGAACGTTGTGTTCTTTTAAACAATTTTGTGCTCTAGTAGTAATTTTATCATAAACACATTGGTTATATAGATATGAATGGTGATGACACGGCAAAAAAGTCACACCCACAAAGCATAAATGAGACAGCATTTAATGCAGTTCACAAATGGTCAAAACACAAAATCGACTAGAGAATACATTTGACCCAGGGCTTGATATTAAGCATTGTCATGTGCTTGTCCTCCGGACAAGTAAATTGGTCATTCACTGAGTAAAAAAGTTACTTGTCCGGAGAGAAAAAAAGGACATTTAAGTAACATTTCAAAGTTTATGTTGTATATTTTTATAAAATTATGACTGATGCCCAACCTAATAGTGTACCTATGCAATCAACTCAATTCTCTGTGACAGAAATGTAAACTGCACTGGGTAGGGGAGGAGGCTATTGTCATATGATAATTATATGTATGGTACATATGGTAGTCAAATAAAGGAAAGCCTCCATCGCCACCATTAACAGCAGGGGTGCTCACACTTCTATGGAATGAGATCTACTTTTTCATCATGTTATTGCAGCAAGATGTACCATGTACAATAAAGGCTATACATTATCACAATACCAAAATTTCAGTAGTCGGTAGTGAAATTTGACAATTCGGAACTGTTTATGTTCACTTTAGACATCACTCTCTGTGTAAGTATTAACAAATTTAAACTTTCAGACATGCTGTTATCCAGATGAATAAGCAGGTTGGTTTGAAAAAATGTGTAAGAATTACACGTGTATAAATATTAAGTTACCCATTTTCTAGAGTCATTACGGTAGTAATTCTGACTTGCTGCACTGTGAGCACGGATAGGATAAAGAGACTGCAAATGGACATAAAACTAATTAAATGACAAATAAGCATGCACATACGTGATTAACGTGAGTTGTGACAATCAGACGTTGTGTTGAGATATAGAGACTGAGCGATCATGAGCACTTTCAGCTTCACTCCCTTCAATATGCTGACTCACATTGTCAATCAAACATGCGCGTTCTCCAGGTGCCCTCAATAACTCATCAGTCACTCATCTCAGCGCTATTCTGTGAGGATCCCAATTTAAATCAGATTAATATTGGTCACATTACCACTAATCATAGCAATTATATTTTAACCATATCGGCACAGCATCTTCACGCGTTTGCTTAATAATTATTGATTTGTGCAACAGCAAAACACCAAAGACAGTAAACAAATCCTAGATATTAATGATTTCTCACTGGAGCAGTTTTAGAGCTTGTAATGGATATATTTTTCTTATTTTTGAACATATCTCTGCTGTGTGTGATGCTCTCGTGGTTTTTACTGCTTACCAGTATGTCACAATGACCTTTTAAATATTGACAACAGAACTATTCATAACTGTTTCAAAACAAATAAATGTTAGCAATTCACAATTAATGTAATTTTTATGTAATTTTGGTAACTTTATAAAAAGTTTCCATTTGTTAACATTAGTTAATGCTAATTAGTTGTTCATTGTTAGTTCATTAAGTAATGTTAACTAATACAACTTTTGATTTTTTTTAAATGTAATAGTATATGTTGTAACTAACATTAGGCTCATTAGTTCATGTTAACTACAGTAATGTTGTTAAATAATGTTAACAAATGGAACCTTTTTATAAAGTGTTATTGGAATTTAACTATGTGGTGCATAAACATATAACTGCAAAATATAACTTGCAAAAGTGTGGCAAAGGGCACTTTAAAAAAAAAGATCAGTATTGGCCTGAAATTTCCTTGGGACACCACTAATTTTAGCGGCTTATTTTTTAGAGGTTTTTGGCCCAATAATTAGCACCTCTGTTTTGTCGGAATTGAGTAGAAGGAAATTTCTGGCCATCCAATCTTTGATTTCATTGATACAATCTGCTAATTTGGAGAATTGTGAAATTTCATCAGGTTTCAAAGAACTCTAATTGGGTATCGTCGACATAACAATGGAAACTTATTCCACGATTCCTGATAATATCTCCCAGGGGAAGCATAAGGAGAAAAGCAGAGGCCCTAAAACTGATCCCCATGGCACTCCATACTTTTGTTTGATTTGACAATTCTTGTTTACACAGACAAAGTGGTAGCAGTCTGCTAAATAGGACCTAAACCATGCTAATGCAGGTCCACAAATGCCAACATAATTCTCAAGCCTATTCAAGAGAATGTCGTGATGTATGGTGCCATAGGCAGCACTAAGATCTAAAAACACTAGAAGAGAAATGCAGCCACGATCAGATGATAAGAGGAAGTCATTTGTAACTCTGATAAGTGCAGTCTCTGTACTGTGATGGGGCCTAAATCCTGACTGAAATTGTTCATATATACTCTTTCTCTGTAGAAATTAACATAGTTGGGAGGACACTACTTTTTCTAGTATTTTCAACATAAATGGGAGATTTGAAATCAGTCTATAATTAGCCAATTCTCCAGGATCAAGTTGTGGCTTCTTAATAAGTGGTTTGATAACTGCCATTTTAAAGTTTCTTGGGACATGTCCTAAGGATAGCAAGGAGTTAATAATGTTAAGAAGTGGTTCTGGGATTACAGAAAATACCTCTTTTAAGAGTTTTGTTGGTATTGGAGCTAACATACATGTTGTGGCTTTTGATGTTTCGATAAGTTTTGTTAGATCTTCATGACCTATGGCAGCGAATGATTGAAGTTGCTCGTGAGGAAAATTATGAGACACAGTTTTCTGAGGTACTGTGACAGATGATTGCATAATTCCAATTTATTTTTGCTGATTTAAATTTTATCAGTAAAGTCATTACTATTGTTCTGCGATGGAATATCTGGTTCAGTCGAGGCTTTATTCCTAACCAATTTAGCCACAGTACTGAATAAACACCTGGGATCGTTGTAGTTATTTTCTATGAGTTTGCTAAAATATGGTGACCTGGCAGCTTTTAGTGCCTGTCTGAAGCTACAGAAATACCTCTTTTGTTTTCTTCCACTTGTGCTCCATTTTCCGAGCTGCTCTCTTGAGAACATGAGTGTGAACATAGTACCATGGTGCGGGGCTTTTTTCTTGAATTTTCTTTAAACGAAGTGGGGTGACACTATCAAGAGTGTTAGAGAAGTAATAAAATAATAATAATAATAATGAATAAAAAAAATATATATAATAAAAAAAAAAATATATATATATATATATATATATATATATATATATATATATATATATATATATATATATATATATATATATACACACACACATACATACACACCCATACACATATATATGTATATACGCATATACACATACACATATATATACATACACATATAATAAACATACAACTCTAAACTATATTCCTCTCTCCACAGACCTAGAGAGCCCCCCCAAAAACATAAACTATTTACCCCATTACCCATTAAAAGAATCCCATATCCCCAGCCTTCTACACATTAGGAGTGGTGGTGGCGCAGTGGGCTAAAGTACATAACTGGTAATCAGACGGTTGCTGGTTTGATCCCCACAGCCACCACCATTGTGTTCTTGAGCAAGGCACTTAACTCCAGGTGGCTGTAAGTCGCTTTGGATAAAAGCATCTGCCAAATGCATAAATGTAAATGTAAATTACCTCTTCAAAGGCTGCCACCCTTCCAATCTCCTCGCACCACTCCCGAATTGAGGGTGCTCCCACCATCTTCCAACCCCTTAAAACAATCTGCCTGCCTATCATCACACTGGTGAGGACCCAATCTTTTATGTATTTATTGCATACATTGATGACCGCCCCATCACCCAAGACACAGAGTCTGGGGCAAAACGAAATCCGAATGCCCAACACGTCACATACAAAACTCTGTACCTTCAACCAAAATTCCTGAATATCAGCGCACCACCAAAAAACATGCGCCATGTCTCCATCCTCTGATTGGCAATGCCAGCAGGTGGGTGTGTCTTTAAGACCAAGCCTATACAGTCTAGAGGGGGTCCAACAGAATCTATGTAGAATCTTGAATTGTATAAGATGCACCCATGTGTCTCTAGATGCAGTCTTGACATTTTTTAGAATCCCAGCCCACACTCCATCCTCCAATACCAAATTAAAATCTTTCTCCCATAATCTCTTGATAGAGGTTGAAGCTCCGTCCCCCAGACACTGAACTAGCAGGGAGTAATACATTGATGCCTGATGACCTTTTCTAAAAGCAGTAATCACCTCTCCCAAAGTATCTGCCGCTTTAGGGGGTGTATGCTACTCCCAAAAATAGAACAGAGCAGGTGGCGCAACTGTAAATACCTAAAAAACTGAGATCTTGGAATCCCAAAACGTTGAGCCAAATTACCAAAGGATCTCAACACTCCACTCTCATATAGGTCACCGAGTGTATTAACCCCCCTTGCAATCCACTCTGACCAGCAGAAGGGGGAATTATCAATACGTAATTTTGGGTTCAGCCATATGCTCGAGGCATCATTCAGATAAATGTCTGAATTAAACACTCTGGACACTTTTGTCCATACTGAATGCAAATGTGAAATAACAGGGTGCAAATTAGCTTCTATGGTTAGTTTGATAGAAAGGTTTTGTAATGGCAAAATAGGGACAAGGACTTCTTGTTCAATACAAAACAAGGGAGGGGCTCTCTCAGGTGGAAGTGACCAATGAGCCAAATGCCTGAGACTGAACGCATAATAATAAAACAAAATCTTGGGCAGGCCTAGCCCACCTTTGTCAATTGGCCTGGGCCAATTACTGAAATGTAACCTGGGATGCTTTCCATTCCAAATGAAGGACTTCGCTATGCTATCAGATTGCTTGAAATAAGAGAGGGGGACATCTACAGGGAGAGACTGTAGCAGGTAGTTGAATTTTGGAATACAATTCATTTTAATAACATTAACCTTCCCAATCATCGATAAATGTAATGAAGCCCACCTGTCCACATTGCTCAAATCTTTTTATTATAGGGTCAAAATTAACTCCAACTAAATCAGACAAATTTGTTGGGAATAAAATACCCAAATATTTGATGCCCTGTTTGGGCCACTGAATGCGCTTGGCTGGAAGGGCACTACTGGACAGTACGTTGTCAGAGCCTAAGATTCGGATTTAGCCCAACTGACTTTGTATCCTGAGACTTTGGAAAAGGAATGAATAATTCTGTGGAGGCAAGGCATAGATCTAGTAGGGTCAGAGACAAATAATAAAATATCATCTGCGTAAAGCAGAAGCTTACGTGCCATATCTCCCACAATCACCCCTGGAAAATCATCCTCCTTTCTTATCGCGGCTGCTAATGGTTCCAGGGCAAGACAGAACAATAATGGGGAAAGAGGGCAACCCTGCCGAGTGCCTCTATTCAGAGTAAAATAATCTGAAATTAACCCATTTGTTTGTACCGCTGCTACAGGGTGTCTATAAAGTAACCTAATCCAGCCAATAAATGTACTCCCGAACCCGTATATTTCCAAAATCTTAAAAAGAGTATCCCATTCTACCATATCAAATGCCTTTTCGGCATCAAGTGAGATGGCAGTGACCGGAGCACTAACCACATAATATTGATGAAACGACTAATGTTATCAGAAGAGCTGCGGCCCCGAATAAACCCCACCTGATCTATATGTATAAGAGATGTCATAACTTTGTTTTGGCTAACCGATTAAGTAATCTTGCTGGATCAGGGAAATTGGATGGTAACTTTTACACTCGCTTGGATCTTTGTCCTTTTTAAGAATCAGACTGATCTGGGCTTGTGTCATGGTTGGAGGAAGCTTTCCATTCTTCAATGATTCTGTATAAACTTCTAACAAAAGTGGAGCCAATTCTGTAGCATAAGATCTAAAAAATTCAACAGCAAAACCATCTGGCCCCGGAGAGTTGCCTGTAGGCAAGGCCTTATTTACCTCGTCAAACTCCTCCAAGGTTATCTCAGAATCAAGATAATTTTTTTGCTCAGTCGTCAGTTTAGGAAGTTCTAATGGTTCCACAAAGTTTCTAATGTCTTCATCAGTAGACGAAGACGTGGAACTATAAAAATCAGGATAGAATTCTTTAAAGGCATTATTAATAATAGTGGCCGAGATAAAGATTTCACCATCAGCAGATTTCACTGAGCGAATGGTAGAAAAAGACTCTCTCTGTTTTATATATCTTGCCAAAAGCTTCCCTGCTTTGTCCCCCGACTCAAAGTATGACTGTCTTGCCCTGAATAGCCAAAACTCCACTTTCAGCGATAAAATAGTATTATATCTATATTTCAGTCGGGTCAATTCTCTGAGACCATCAGACGACATTCTGCGCTTCAGCTCTGCCTCTGCACTTTTAATATTCCCTTCCAACTCCACGAGTTCTCGTGCTTTGGATTTTTTGGTGAATGAGGCATACTGTATAATCCGACCCCAAAGAACCGCCTTAAGTGCCTCCCAAGCCACGCCCACAGAGGATACTGATGACCAGTTGGTCTCCATATACAGTGCATCCGGAAAGTATTCACAGCGCTTCACTTTTTCCACATTTTGTTATGTTACAACCTTATTCCAAAATGGATTAAATTCATTATTTTCCTCAAAATTCTACAAACAATACCCCATAATGACAATGTGAAAGAAGTTTGTTTGAAATCTTTGCAAATTTATAAAAAATAAAAAAACGAAAAAAATCACATGTACATGAGTATTCACAGCCTTTGCTCAATACTTTGTTGAAGCACCTTTGGCACCAATTACAGCCTCAAGTCTTTGAGTATGATGCTACAAGCTTGGCACACCTATTTTTGGGCAGTTTCTCCCATTCTTCTTTGCAGGACCTCTCAAGCTTCATCAGGTTGGATGGGGAGCGTCGGTGCACAGCCATTTTCAGATCTCTCCAGAGATGTTCAATCGGGTTCAAGTCTGGGCTCTGGCTGGGCCACTCAAGGACATTCACAGAGTTGTCCCGTAGCCACTCCTTTGTTATCTTGGCTGTGTGCTTAGGGTCGTTGTCCTGTTGGAAGATGAACCTTCGCCCAGTCTGAGGTCCAGAGCGCTCTGGAGCAGGTTTTCATCAAGGATGTCTCTGTACATTGCTACATTCACCTGACTAGTCTCCCAGTTCCTGCCACTGAAAAACATCCCCACAGCATGATGCTGCCACCACCATGCTTCACTGTAGGGATGGTATTGGCCAGGTGATGAGCGGTGCCTGGTTTCCTCCAGACATGACGCTTGCCATTCAGGCCAAAGTGTTCAATCTTTGTTTCTCATGGTCTGAGAGTCCTTCAGGTGCCTTTTGGCAAACTCCAGGCAGGCTGTCATGTGCCTTTTACTGAGGAGTGGCTTCCGTCTGGCCACTCTACCATACAGGCCTGATTGGTGGAGTGCTGCAGAGATGGTTGTTCTTCTGGAAGGTTCTCCTCTCTCCACAGAGAAATGCTGGAGCTCTGTCAGAGTGACCATCGGGTTCTTGGTCACTTCCCTGACTAAGGCCCTTCTCCCCCGATCACTCAGTTTGGCTGGGCGGCCAGCTCTAGGAAGAGTCCTGGTGGTTCCAAACATCTTCCATTTACGGATGATGGAGGCCACTGTGCTCATTGGGACCTTCAATGCTGCAGAAATTGTTCTGTACCCTTCCCCAGATCTGTGCCTCGATACAATCCTGTCTCGGAGGTCTACAGACAATTCCTTGGACTTCATGGCTTGGTTTGTGCTCTGACATGCACTGTTAACTGTGGGACCTTATATAGACAGGTGTATGCCTTTCCAAATCATGTCCAATCAACTGAATTTACCACAGGTGGACTCCAATCAGGTTGTAGAAACATCTCAAGGATGATCAGTGGAAACAGGATGCACCTGAGCTCAATTTTGAGTGTCATGGCAAAGGCTGTGAATACTTATGTACATGTGATTTTTGTTTGTTTTTTATTTTTAATAAATTTGCAAAGATTTCAAACAAACTTCTTTCACGTTGTCATTATGGGGTATTGTTTGTAGAATTTTGAGGAAAATAATGAATTTAATCCATTTTGGAATAAGGTTGTAACATAAAATGTGGAAAAAGTGAAGCGCTGTGAATACTTTCCAGATGCACTGTAAACATTTATTTCAGTCTTTAACATTTGTTGGAAATCAGGATTTTGCAAAAGGGATACATTAAAACGGCAACTATATGATTTCTTTTTCTCTATATGTGGCAACACTCAGTGTGATCTGAGACTAAAATGTTTCCAATTGAGCAATCAAGAACAGATGAAATGAGGGACTTAGATATAAAAAAAAAAAAAATCTATTCTAGAATAAATCTTATGGACTTTTTTTCATCAAAGTATAATCCCTACCAGATGGGTTCATAAGTCTCCAAATATCTGTAAGACCAAGATTTTTACACATCCTGTGAAGTGTCACCATTGCTCTAGGGGACTTACACACTTTTGCTTCACGATCATCAAGGACAGAATCCATCAAAAGATTAAAGTCTCCTCCCAATATTATATCATGAGGGGTACCAGCTGCTTGCAACATCCCTTCAAGGTCTATAAAAAGCCCTGATCATCAGCATTAGGTGTGTAAATATTAGCCAAAATCAACCTTTGTCCCTGAATTTCTCCTAAAACAATAATGACTCATCCTAATTTATCTTTAATCTTTTTGAGAAATTGAATTGTAGATGTTTATTTATCAGTATAATGACTCCCCTGCTCTTACTTGAGCCAGTACTAAAGAAAACATGTCCACCCCATATCTTCCCAAATTTTTCAGCTTCCTGCGAGGATAGATGCGTTTCTTGAAGAAAGACTATATCATATTTCTTACGTTTAAGAAAAGAAATAACCTTCTTTCTTTTTATGGGGTGCCCCAACCCATTCACATTCCATGTGGAGAGAGATAACCTACTCATAATAACATTTGACATTTTGATATAATAGAAAAAATAAACTGTGTGTCAAAAATAAGATTATACAGACCACATTTCCCATTAGTACAACAATAAAACCCTGAACTTTCCCCAAACAAAATAAACAGAAAAAAGAAAAACGTGTGCATTAACCCCGTGCATGACAGCGCCAACTGAATCCCTCTAAACTCAAAAGGTCCATGTACGCATACGAGAGCCCCCACGACAACTTTGCCATCGGATTGCTCAAGTCCGGTGCTTCTGCACAAATTTTGTGAGGCAAAATTACATAACAGAAAATACTTTGTATAACAGACCCAGCCAACAGGCAGAATAAACAGAAAGAACATGTAGATTCATTCACAGAACTTAAAGGTGTGTTCCTCCACAAAACAAATTCCAGTTGATATAAAGCCATTCAGTTTCCTCGGACAGACAAACAATTGTTCAGTGAGCCAGCTGTTATGAGTGCAGCAGATAACGAAATCATTCTAATGTCCCTTAAAAATACTCCACAAAAACAAACTCCAGCCAACAGGAGGTGCAAGCACAAAGAACGAACAGAATCATCCACAACACTGTCCCGAAGCAGTGTAATTCCCCAAAACAAACTCCAGCCACTAGGCGGAGCCAGCACTTTAAGAAACAAAACAGGCATCCTGGTTCCTTGGATGATCAAGTGTGTATTGAGCGAGTTAAATTCACTCGGAGGCCGCGTAAAAAAAAAAAAATACACCATGACTTACTCAGTCCATCAACTTTATAAAGGACGTCCTTTATGTGAGCTTGTAGATATATTGTGGTCATCCATAGTGACCATTCTCAATCTGTCCGGGAAGTTCAGTGTAAAAGTGATCTTCCGTCAATGCAAAAGTTTCTTGAAGGAGTCATGCCACAAAACAAACTCCAACCACTAGGCGGAGCCAACTCAAAAAGAAACAAAAATGGCGCCCAGCTTCCTTAGACAGTCGAGTCACTGAACAGCGAGTCAGTCCACTCACATAAGAAACGCCCAATGGTTTTACTCGCCCATAGTTTCTATGTAGGCCAGTGCCTTTTTGGGGCATAAAAATACTTTGCTGCCATCCTTGGTGTCTGTACTCAGTTTGGCCGGAAACATCAGTGCAAAAGCAATCTTCCATGAGTAAGAGTTTCTTACATTCCTTGAACCGATCGCATTTCTCTGTTGTCCAATTCGCAAGAATTCGCTCCTTTGCTCCTCGCCTGGCACAACACGAGATCTTTATCAGATGATCTCAAAAATTTGGCCAGAATTGATCGGGGCCTGTCTCCCTCAGCAGATCTGCGAGCCGGGACTCTGTGAGCTCGCTCAATTTCCAGTTTATGGCCTGTTATGTCGAGCAGACTCGGGATGGAATTTCACCATATCTCTACCCTCTTCATGCTCAGGAATTCCAACAATTCGTATGTTATTCCTTTGGTTCATATTTTCGAGATATTCCAGTTTTTCCAAAATGTGTTGCAAGTCTATTTTGGATGCGGGCGAATTAGCGGATAATTCCTTCTCTGATGATTCCAAATAATCGATTCGTTTTTCAACATCTGTCACTCTTGTGACCAACTCAGAGAATTTTTTTTCCATCGCCTTAATCGATCAACGTATTACAGCGAGATCCTCCAAATCAGCAACAACCTTCATCAGCATCACCGAGATGTTGGACAGTTGACGCTGAATTTCTTCTCCCGAAGTGCCGTCCAAATTGAGTTCCCGGCTCGGAGGCCCATCAGAGGTTTCAGCTAGAGCACGTAAGTGTTTTTTAATGTCTCCAGAGTCTGAGGATTTTGACTTCTTTGCCATGTTTACCTCAAAGAGCAAATATGTAACTGGGTGTATCGAATCTCACCGGATTATAACATGAAATTAATAAAAAAACTAGCAAAGTGCGCAGAGCTAGTTGCTCACATGTCTGCATCTCGCATGGCGTTATGTGACCTCGAGAAGACTGTATTTATATTTTTGTTATTACATCAAGTTCTTCTAGACTTTTTGGCTTACTGAGTATACGAGATAAATCTGGAAGATTACTAGTGAAGCTATCTTTAGTGGTTGAAAGAATAGTTCTACCTGAATGATAGCATGGTGTTAATTAAGTAGCATAAGCTGATCGCAACACACCAGAGACGAGGTAATGATCTGAAATGTCATCGCTCTGCAGCAGAATTTCTATAGGATCAACATCAACTCCATATGACAGAATTAAATCTAGTGTCTGATTATGGTGATAGTAAAATACTATCACTATTAAGACTATGAGCCAAATTACTTGTCTACATTCGCATTTCGCGGTCGAAATGCGAGATGTAGACAAGCAGAAAAAAGAAAAAAGAAAAGAAAATGGGTGCGCTGAGTAATATACATGCAGTTGAAACCGTAAAAGAGCGGAAAAAACTGAAGCACGCGGTAAAATGGCAAAGGATAAAACGATGAATGTACAGGAATAAGCAATGCTAAGCAGGCTAGCAAGCTACAAACAAACACAGACTCGTGCAGCGTGAGATATTCCATAGAGCTGAGATATTCTTCGGCCTCATAGTCTGTAGAGCTCTAGGTCACATCTACCGAAGACGTAGACCAATGGCAGTAAAGAAGGTGTTTAGCAAAAGGTAATCTGTTCCGAACTACTGAAACTAACTCAAAAACACCTTAGTTTTGGCCAGATTTTGTTCTAGATGACATCACACCTGTTTGGTGTTTGATTTCGTCTGATGTGTGCCAGTGCCTTAAGTCTTGCTTGATGATGAGAGAGAAAACACTGCTTTGAATCCCGAAGAGATGTTTTGCAAGGTATTGAATTGTGAATCTGATTCAGAATCTTTGAGCAGTTATCTTACTGATGCCACTGTGGTTTTGACAATCAGATAAATAAATTATGACTTATAAATTTTTAAAGCAGTTTTAATGCACCCATGTTTACTCTTGCTATTAGGGCTGTAACTAACGATTATTTTGATAACTGACTAATCTAACGATTATTAGAATGATTATTCTGGCGATTATTGCAGTGATTAATCATTAGCTCTTAACCGACTATTCAGCCTGTGCCTTGACTTAAATGGTTGTATTAAACATGCTTACTAGCAATAAAGAGGACAAAATCATCTTTTAAAAATATCTCTAAATGACATTCACTGAAGTACATGGAAAACAAATACTTGGATATTTGTTTAATTAAAAAAATTACTGCAAAAAATCCTATTGTTATCAAGTGTTTTTGTCTTGTTTTTCATTTAAAATTATCTAAAAATCCTTAACCTTGAATCGTATCTTGAATATAAGTGTATTTTTTCATTTGTTCATACTTTTGCCAGTGCAGTAAAGACAAAATATACTTATTCAAGATACATTCACTGAAAGGAAGTCTAAATATATTATATGTTGCTTCTCAGGTAAATGTTTCTTGTTTTAAGGATTTTTAGATTTTTTTAAATATTTAAATATTGAATATTATATTCAACATTCACTAATAAAAATGTTTTTTTTTTCTGCAGTATAGCTCCTAAAGTAAATGTACGTAAGGAGTTTTAGATATTTATAATGGAAAAAACCCATTTTTTGGCATTGTATATTGGGCTAAAACTTCACTCTCACCCTTTTGGTCACTTCGATTCATTTTTAACTCACAAAAAAACAAACTATCTTCTTAACAGAGCTTGAATCGATGATTTTCTTCATGATAAGGTACACACCGTGACACACACATTATGATTCACTATGTCGTGAGGCATCACATTATAATCTACCTGCAGCAAATGCGCGCGAGGGATGAGCATCTCCGTGCGAGACAGTATATCAACCGGGAGACGTTTGAAACTCTCTCGCGCTGTTTTTCATGCAACTCATATAAGCGGTTCTGACCGCACAGATAAATGCCAGTTTCTGAGTGTGTGCTTATTAATACAACCTGCTTCCTTATTATTTGAACTTTAAGAAAGGATGCATTAAAGATATAACCCCGGGGTGTTTCCTTTTTAGATGCTCTGACAGGCAAGTTTTGCTCAAGCGGAACGTCAGGTACAGCTCAGTTTTATTTCACGACGACAGTGCTTCTGTATTACTAATTTTGTATTTTTGTATTATGATTCCCTCATACTTTGCGATCTACATCATCTTAATCTGTATGTAAAGTTTGGAGTGTGTCTGGACTGTGAGCTGTTTTCTTCCTCTCCTCAATCAAGCGCGAGCTGAAGTGCTGCTCTCCCGCGTCACCATTAGCGTTTCAAGTAATCTCATGTTGCGTTAAATGAGATCAAACGACTATTTGACAACGGGAATTTTTGTCGACAATATTTTGTCAACATTATCGATAACGTCGACTAATCGTTTCAGCCCTACCTGCTATGCTCTGTTCGCCAACTTTCTGTCAGCATCTTTTTGAAGAGTAGACAACGACAGTATATCAAAAACACACGCACACCAGAAAGATGTTTGAAAAGTGCTGAGTCTAAACAATGTCTAAAATCCAAAAAAGAGAGCTTGCACACTTACTGCTCCAAAAAAATATTTTTATTAATAACCATGTGGTTAACATTTCAACCCACACAAGAGTCTTCTTCAGAACTATGTTTCTTGAGGTTCTGAAGAAGACTCTTGTGTGGGTCAAAAAGTGTGCGAGCTTTTTTGGATTTTAGACAACAACAGACCATATATAAACTATGAAATCAAAACCATCACAAAGAGATAATGGTAAAATTTAAGCACAAGCTGAAAGGTTGACAAACACTTGTTCTTTAACACCTTTTGACCTCAGCACGATGGCAGTCACATAGAAAAATCAAAGGTAATGTTTTCTAAATCATAGCTGAGCAGACAAAACAGCCTGTGAATGTTTTGTCTGTGGTAAAAGCAACCTGGGCTCATAGAATCACTTTGGTATACCAAAATTTTTGCAAAATGATTTTTACATAGATAATTGTATGTATCGTGGCATTGTCCTGGTGAAATGAAAACTAGAGGTGCTACAGCAGCGACTTCTTTCCTTTTACACAAATCACGATTACAATGGCAGATTATCAGTTTAGAAACACTTTTTGACCTGTTCCTCACACAGTGCTATCTTATGACATCTAAACACTGTTACTATAGTGCATGACTTATAAGGCAATGCATTTGAAAATTTGCAGAACATGACCAACTACATTTAAAAGCTAGTATGAATGTGTTTAAATTGATCGGCAGCTCAACTGGGTACGAGTCCTAAAGAGCACACAAGATGAAACTTGAGGTGATAAGCATTAGAGCCTGACCGATATGGGATTTTTGAGATGATACCGATTTTAGAGAGGGAAAATTCACCAATTACAGATGTGGTGGCCGATATATTTAATTTTTGAGCTAGAATGAAAACAGACCTTTTCTATGTGGATTTTTCACCGATTTTGCACCGATATGACTATGCAAAGGTACTCAGAAGGCTGATTCCTTAAATATTTTTATCAAAGAATATTTGACATTATTATTATACATTGTCAACTAATTCTAGAAATGAACACTGAGAAAATAAAGAATAAATAAAAATACAATAAATAGCTTAACATACAGTACTGATGTTTATTTAGTATCAGTCAATTGCTGACCATTAAAGTAAAGAATAAATAAAAATAAAATAAATAGCTAAATAAACATAAGTACTGTTTAGTATGTCAAATGCTGACCATTAAAATAAAGAATAACTAAAATAAATGGCTAAATAAACATCAGTACTGTTTAGTATCAGTCAATGGCTGACCATTAAAATAAAGAATACATAAAATAAATAGCTAAATAAACATCAGTATTACTGTTTAATATCAGTCAAATGCTGACCATTAAAATAAAGAATAAATAAAAATAAAATAAATAGCTAAATAAACATCAGTACTGTTTAGTATCAGTCAAATGCTGACCATTAAAATAAAAAATATATAAAAATAAAATAAATAGCTAAATAAACATAAGTACTGTTTAGTATGTCAAATGCTGACCATTAAAATAAAGAATAACTAAAATAAATAGCTAAATAAACATCAGTACTGTTTAGAATCAGTCAATGGCTGACCATTAAAATAAAGAATAAATAAAAATAAAATAAATAGCTAAATAAACATCAGTACTGTTTAGTATCAGTCAATGGCTGACCATTAAAATAAAGAATACATAAAATAAATAGCTAAATAAACATCAGTATTACTGTTTAATATCAGTCAAATGCTGACCATTAAAATAAAGAATAAATAAAAATAAAATAAATAGCTAAATAAACATCAGTACTGTTTAGAATCAGTCAATGGCTGACCATTAAAATAAAGAATAAATAAAAATAAAATAAATAGCTAAATAAACATCAGTACTGTTTAGTATCAGTCAATGGCTGACCATTAAAATAAAGAATACATAAAATAAATAGCTAAATAAACATCAGTATTACTGTTTAATATCAGTCAAATGCTGACCATTAAAATAAAGAATAAATAAAAATAAAATAAATAGCTAAATAAACATCAGTACTGTTTAGTATCAGTCAAATGCTGACTACATTAATACCGCCGAGACGAGATAAACCACAGCAGCGGTGTTACACAGTACTCTGCTATACAAGTTCAGGGGAACTTTCAACAGTGGAAAACCAGACTTCTAAATATTACATTTTATTAATGCAATGACTGGAATTGTTTGGTTGAAGGGGGTACCAAACTGTGAATCCTGAACAAAACAGTTTGTTGAATACATGTTTACACATTAGCTTCCACTCAGCTGACAACAATGAAAGTAGCTACGTGCTTAGCTAGTTAGCTTTAAGCTCGTTGTCATGGAGAGTAAAAGACGGATGTTGTTTATTTTACTTTCCAGCATTGTGTCTCACCAACTAGGTAACAACATAGCATGAAATCAGCTCTCATCAGACACAATCCACCACCACACCGTTGTCTGCTGAGCTGCAAAAAGATGCTCTGATGTTTACCTTTCAATCTGCTACATTACTGACTGCACTGATAAACTACAGCTGGCTAACAGCAAACAGACATGAGTGACATGGTTGTCAGGGACAAGGTTAATGTTATTTTAGTTATATTGAAAAGGGAAAATGATGGGCTTATTGTTAAGTTTCCAATATGTATTTCACAAACTAGTTAATTCACGAGACACAGCTCAACTCCGCCCTGTCTGCAGAGCCACCATCAGCTCAGAGTCAGCTCTGTAAACAATGGAGTCGGAGCGCGCTCTGAACAAACTACGTAATGACACCAATTCTAAAGCATTGTTTTCTGCATTATATGTTCTGAAAAAAAAAAAAAAAAAAAAAAAAAGTTTACATATCGGCAAAATATACGCCGATACATTGATGAAAGGCTAAGACCGATATATCGGTCGGGCACTAATAAGCATAAGCACCAGAAAATTATGTGTTTGTTATCTCACATTTTCTTTTATGACACTATTGGTTAGGTTTAAGGTAGGGAGGTCGGTTTTGTTGATTTAAAACTCAAAAGAGCATTAACCTCATCTGTTTAGGAGAACATTTACAGGTGCATCTCATTAAATTAGAATGTCGTGGAAAAGTTCATTTATTTCAGTAATTCAACTCAAATTGTGAAACTCGTGTATTAAATAAATTCAGTGCACACAGACTGAAGTAGTTTAAGTCTTTGGTTCTTTTAATTGTGATGATTTTGGCTCACATTTAACAAAAACCCACCAATTCACTATCTCAACAAATTAGAATACATCATAAGACCAATAAAAAAAAAACATTTTTAGTGAATTGTTGGCCTTCTGGAGAGTATGTTCATTTACTGTATATGTACTCAATACTTGGTAGGGGCTCCTATTGCTTTAATTACTGCCTCAATTCGGCGTGGCATGGAGGTGATCCGTTTGTGGCACTGCTGAGGTGGTATGGAAGCCCAGGTTTCTTTGACAGTGGCCTTCAGCTCATCTGCATTTTTTGGTCTCTTGTTTCTCATTTTCCTCTTGACAATACCCCATAGATTCTCTATGGGGTTCAGGTCTGGTGAGTTTGCTGGCCAGTCAAGCACACCAACACCATGGTCATTTAACCAACTTTTGGTGCTTTTGGTGCTCTTGCAGTCCAGTTCTTCTCCTTAGCCCAGGTAAGACACCTCTGACGTTGTCTGTGGTTGAGGAGTGGCTTAACAAGAGGAATACGACAACTGTAGCCAAATTCCTTGACACGTCTGTGTGTGGTGGCCTTGACCCCAGCCTCAGTCCATTCCTTGTGAAGTTCACCCAAATTCTTGAATCGATTTTGCTTGACAATCCTCATAAGGCTGCGGTTCTCTCGGTTGGTTGTGCATCTTTTTCTTCCACACTTTTTCCTTCCACTCACTTTCTGTTAACATGCTTGGATACAGCACTCTGTGAACAGCCAGCTTCTTTGGCAATGAATGTTTGTGGCTTACCTTCCTTGTGAAGGGTGTCAATGATTGTCATCTGGACAACTGTCAGATCAGCAGTCTTCCCCATGATTGTGTAGCCTAGTGAACCAAACTGAGAGACCATTTTGAAGGCTTAGGAAACCTTTGCAGGTGTTTTGAGTTGATTAGCTGATTGGCATGTCACCATATTCTAATTTGTTGAGATAGTGAATTGGTGGGTTTTTGTTAAATGTGAGCCACAATCATCACAATTAAAAGAACCAAAGACTTAAACTACTTCAGTCTGTGTGCATTGAATTTATTTAATACACGAGTTTCACAATTTGAGTTGAATTACTGAAATAAATGAACTTTTCCACGACATTATAATTTATTGAGATGCACCTGTATATTGCCTTTAGCTCCACACAGTGGACATCTCACATTTGGACATTTCACCTAGAAACTGCCGCAATACGTGTCTTGAGCCCCATAATTATTTTTGGGCAAAAAGATTGCCACTGTCATATAATTTCCAGGCTGTATAGAAGAACCCTGCACCCTTCAAAGGGCCTATTTACTGTACGTTTATTCACTTCATGGATCTTCATTGAACAAATTACTATCCAATTGGGTATACATATTATGTTTATACTTGGCCACATAAATGTGTCGCAGCAAAACAGAAATAAATCTGATCTACTATTCCCATGCTATATGCAAATATAACTTCCATATATTTACTTCCGCTATGCTGCTAATGCCAGGCAGTGAAATTTTGTTGTTGAAAGTTTGGAGAGAGTTTCTGTTGAATGATCTTTTTAGCCTATATGGCAATTCACAAGTTTGGCAATCCATGCAGCCTGTTGTGAGTGTAGTGGCATTAAAGGGGCTGAAAAGCATCTTGGTTGTTATTTACTTCAAAACACCATTTACCCAAAGAGACTGGCTCAGAGGTCAGGTATTTTTATTAAAAAAAAATATAATTAAAAGAAGTCAGTGAAAATCTGTAGTATCATGTGGTAATCTGCAGTGAATACAGGTCTAAGTGAAAACTCCAGGAAAATCAGCGGGTGGAAATAAGGCTTGGGCAGGTGCACTCAACATTTGGGTGATTGGGAAAGGCAGGGTCACTTCTCTAATCTGATCTGGGAGTCTTATCTGGCTCATCTCATTCTCTCCAGATGCTTCCTGTCAATTCTCTGGCAAGCCGTGAACTCTAAGATTGTCTCTAGGGCAGGATATTCAGGACAACAAGAGAAAAGTTTTATTAAATGCCCAAGTGATTCTGTGATTTTTGCCAGTCATACGTTTTTATAATATTTAAATGTGTTGCTTTTTGCTGTTTTGTGTTTATTATAATTTTTAAGTAAGATAACTAATAAAGGTCATTTAAATAATAATTAAAATAATTATAAATAGAATAAATAATAAATAATATAATTCAAATATATTACATCATATTGTGGCAGCAGACAAGTAAAGCAATTAGACAATACAATTCTTTAAAAGTCAAAATATTGTTTGTTTTGTTTCCATATCATTGAACATAACCCTGTTATTGGCCTACTTCCCTATGCTCTATTTTTAATTGTTGATCTATATATTTGTGTGTCCGAAGGACACTTTTGGAGTATCTCACTTTGATTGCATCGTGTCTCACTAGTTTTCAGCATCTCTAGTCATAAGTGCAGTTTTAATTTTTAGGATGCTGTGTCAAGTTAAAAGTAGTTTGAAAATAAATGCATCTCAAAATCTTGGTCCAGCTGACTTTGACTGCGTCCGAAAACTGGGAATTGATGCCTTCGGAGACTGAATATGGAGGTAGGAAGGGATCAAGGCACGTCCGAATCCAATGTTCACATCACATCCTGACTACTTTATCTCAATCATGGCCTCCTAATAATCACCATCCATTAATTGGCTCTATAACTCTACTCTCTCCTCTCCACCAATAGCTGGTGTGTGGTGAGTGTACTGGCGCACTATGGCTGCCGTCACATCATCCAGGTGGATGCTGCACACTGGTGGTGGTTGAGGAGAGTCCCCTGTTCACTGTGTAAAGCGCTTTGAATGTAGTGTCAGAAAAGCACTATATAAATGTAACATACATTCATTCATTCATACTGAGATACCTTCATCTGATATATTTCAAAGGCAGCATAGATGTATCCTTAGCTGCCTATGAAATCCCACAATCCTATGCCAAAACTCTCTTGATTTTGTTCTAAATTATTAGACCTCTGTGGTTCGGTTGGACTGAATGAATGCTGGTATCCTAGCAATGATGTGACGTAGTGCTGCCTCGGAAGCCAGTCTGAAACCAGTTTCCAGAGGTACCATCATACGCAAACGCTGTCTGTTAAGCCATTGACTGATAGGTCAGCAAGGCAACAAAGCAGCTACCTTAGGATTCGGATGCAGCCTTTAAGTGCAAAAGTGCTCCTGTCTGTGGAAGGCTAGGCTGCCTGTTGCTCTCATTGGTTTGTTGAGGCATGTTGCCTGTACAGCTGAAGCGCTGAGCTTGTTGCCCTAACGCATCAAGGTGGTACATAAAGTTTGATTTTGTTGCAACATTCCTTATTATGGAATTTGTGTACTGGTTGATTAATTAATTAAAAAACATTATTATTCATATAATTAATTGCACTAAATAAACACATTAAATCGACAGCCCTAATTATGAAATATGAAAAGACATAATTTTTTGGTGCTACTATAACACTTTCAGCTCACATATTGACTCACATGCTCCTTAGGACTCGTACCCTGGTTCTTTACATTGCAAGTGCAACGCTCAATCAGTTGAACTACAGCACAACTTGATTGCACTCAAATAAGCTTGTAAATGTAGTTGATTATGTAATGCAAACGTTAAAATGTATCACTTCACAAGTCATGCACTAGTTCGTTTAGGCATATATGAACATGGCAATCACACTTGGATCCGGACCAATACAATCGGTCCGAGACCTCCTGATCAAGGTTAATGGATAAAAATAACCATGACGTAAACTCATGTCCATCCGAGTGACGGATAATGTGTATTTGCTGCACAACCTCACATTCAGTACCATGCGGTGATGTTTTGCATAAGTGTGACATAAACAATACTCAAACATTTTTAGATGTTGACACATTTTTATCATTTTAACTGGGATATCGATGTATGAGCTAAATCCTGGAACTGCGCACAAACATTCTGACCAATGAGGGGACAGTTTGCTCACATGTGAATTTTATTGACACAGTTTTGGTCTGTTTTAAAATATTAGATAAGAAAGAAAGAACCTAAAGTTCAGAATATGTGAAGATATTTTATAAAGACTGCAGTATACTCCTGCAGCTTCATCAGAGGCCTAAATTAGAGCTGCTTCCTTTGGGACAACACCAGAGTTCAAAGGGAAAAGAGAGATGCTGAAAAACAGAAGGGGTTGTTTGCTACGGAGGGTAAATAAAGTATACGGAGATGTGTTATTAACTGTGGACGTGGCTGGCCTAGAAATTACAGTTGTGCTCAAAAGTTTGCATACTCTTGGAGAATTGGTAATATATGTACCATGAGCAGGCAAAACACATTTCTTTTATTTCTTATGGGATTCATATTCAACTGTAGGTTATAACAGAATGGCACAATCATAAAACAAAACATGGCAACAAAGAAAAAAATGAAATGACCCCTGTTCAAAAGTCTGCAAACCCTTAGTTCTTAATACTGTATATTGCCCCCTTAAACATCAATGACAGTGTGCAGTCTTTTGTAATAGTTGTCTATGAGGCCCCAAAATCTTGCAGGTGGTATAGCTGCCCATTCGTCTTGGCAAAATGCCTCCAGGTCATGCAAAGTCTTTGGTCTTCTTGCATGAACCGCACGATTGAGATCTCCCCAGAGTGGCTCTATGATATTAGGTCAGGAGACTGTGATGGCCACTCCATAACTTTCACCTTTTTCTGCTGTAACCACTGGAGGGCCAACTTGGCCTTGTGCTTAGGGTCATTGTCATGCTGGAAATTCTAAGAGCGTCCCATGCGCAGCTTTCATGCAGAAGAATGCAAATTGTCTGCCTGGATTTTCTGATAACATGCTGCATTCATCTAGCCATCAATTTCACAAGATTCCCCGTGCCTTTAGAGCTCACACACCTCCAAAACATCAGTGAGCCACCACCATGCTTCACAGTGGAGATAGTATTCTTTTCACAATAGGCCTTGTTGACCCCTCTCCAAACATAGCACTTATGGTTGTGACCATAAAGTTCTATTTTGGGCTCGTCACTCCAAATTACAGTGTGCCAGAAGCTGTGAGGCGTGTCAAGGTCGGGTATATTGTAACCGGGCTTTTTTGTGGCATTGGTGCAGTAAAGTCTTCTTTCTGGCAACTCGACCATGCAGCTCAATTTTGTTCAAGTATTGTCGTATTGTGCTCCTTGAAACAACCACACCATCTTTTACCAGGGCAGCCTGTATTTCTCCTGAGGTTACCTGTGGGTTTTTCTTTGTATCCCGAACAATTCTTCTGGCAGTTGTGGCTGAAATCTTTCTTGGTCTACCTGACCTTGGCTTGGTATCAAGGGATCCCTGAATTTTCCACTTCTTAATAAGCGATTGAACAGTACTGACTGGCATTTTCAAGGCTTTGGATATCTTTTTATTTCCTTTTCCATCTTTAAAAAGTTCCATTACCTTGTTATGCAGGTCTTTTGACAGTTCTTTTCTGCTCCTCATGGCTCAGTATCTAGCCTGCTCAGTGCATCCACGTGAGAGCTAACAAACTCATTGACTCTTTATACACAGACACTAATTGCAATTTAAAAAGCCACAGGTGTGGGAAATTAACCTTTAATTGCCATTTAAACCTGTGTGTGTCACCTTGTGTGTCTGTAACAAGGCCAAACATTCAAGGGTATGTAAACTTTTGATCAGGGCCATTTGGGTGATTTCTGTTATCATTATGATTTAAAAAGGAGCCAAACAACTATGTGATTATAAATGGCTTCAAATGATCACTATTCTTAAATAAAAGACTAAATAATAATCACTATTTTTTTTTTTTTTGCATGATCAGTCATATTTTCAAAATCAATGCCAAAATTTCACAATTTCTGCCAGGGTATGCAAACTTTTAAGCACAACTGTAAATGACTGAATTGCCATTTTGGGGTGAACTATCGCTTTAAGAGTGTATGTATGTGTTTGATTGATATAATTAACCCTGCACTTGATGATATGTGTGATGTTGGGCTTTGATTAGCACTAGAATTTCTTAATTGTGCTGTGAATATTTATGTCTTAGGTTATTACGAGTGTATGTACACAGTCTTAGAGCATATGTTTGAGTGTCTGTCTGTCTGTGGCCCCAAGAAACCCCAGCTGAATTAATCTGTGTTAACAAGAAGCTGCAGGCATGTGTGTGCATAGGCGTGGTACTAATTGGATCTTGTGTGTGTCAAGGTGTGTGGATTTTGCGCACGTATGTTGCTGTGCACTAGGTTCCCATCTCAAATCCTCCTTGTAGCCGTCAATTTGCATGTTCCATCTGTCTATCAAGTGGCACCACTGACTTTTTATTTACTTTATGGCTGATACATCCTATAATCCCATTGGCTCATACTGCTGTCCATTTTGGCATCTGCGTCCATGCGATCAATCTGAGGATATTACACACCCCAGGAAACCGCTAATTCTGCAATCAGTGCTTTAGTTTGGCACGCACACAAACCTTGATATTCCAGTCTTTTGATGTAATAAAATTAGGGCTGCCAACTGATTAAATCGATTACATTTTTAATCAAATTACTGACATGATATTTCGATTCATTAATCAAATCAATCACATATGTAAATATTTGCTGAGAAAGGCTATCAAATAACAATAATTCAATATATAATGATTAAATAATTATAAATAGTTTTATCTAAATTATTATAAATATATATAGAATATATTAATTCAGATAATTAAAATGCATTACATTATTTTGGAAGATGAGTAAAGCATTGATAAGACAAAACAAAAAGTGGCTTTAGAAGGCAATATATTGTTTATTTCCATATTATTGAAAATAAGTCTTTCCATTGCATATAGCCTACAGTCAATCTGTCTAAGATAGATTTATGATAAGGGCTTTTCTAAGGATGTCAAATGTATATCTGCCTCAGGCGGACGCTTTTGGAGCATCTCACTTTGGTTGCGTCGTGTCATAAACACCGTTTTTAAGTAGCTATGTGAAGATAAACATAGTTTGAAATCCCTGCATTTGGAATTGCGCTCCATCCATTCATGCCATGATGGAATTACTGTAATTACGAGTTTTTGACTTGTAAATATTGTTTACATCACTCGTAGCACAAGTTGTGAACTTAAATGAAAGCTCTCTGAGGACTATATGGAAGAGTTCTCTTGCTTCTGTGAAGTCCTTGAAAATGAAAAATTGGTGCTGGAAAAAGTACTTTGAAGTCCTTGATTTTCATTTATGATGCCTGTATGAACCCTGAGTTATGTTTGACTATATAAAAAAAGTGCGTTGGTAACACTACAGGACACAAATCTGTCTCATACAGAAATGTGTCTCATACAGCTAGTACCGGTGCCACAGTAGTATCACCTGGACCCTCCTGTTATCAACATCCTTGTTGGTCCTGAAACAACATTCCTGTCAAACAAACACAGTCAATCCCCAACCCTAAGCATAACCATTAACTACCCATAAAATCTTAAGGGAAATGATTGGTTGATAACTACTGTGACGGGGTGAGCAAGAGACAGACACAGTGGGTGTGGCATCAGGCTTTGGAGAGAAATAATAATCAACATAAAATGTTCAAAAAGGGGTAAAATAATGTGTCCATGAGGAAAGTGTCCAAACAAAAGGGGAATCTGATGTCGGGGAAACGGGGCTCTGTGAAGGTAGGGGGAGTGTCGAAAGGATTGGTCCAGGACGTAGACAGGGTCAGGCTTTGTACGGGCTCCCCACAGGCAGCGGCTTCTGTGGTAGCCTGTTTTCCCAGGGGCCATGGCGCGTGAGGGGACGTGCCCGGCATCCTAGCCTGTCGGCCACGATGCATGCTGTAATCCCCGGTGACACATCTCCCCGCTCTGCTCCTGGACTTGCGAGGATGCCAGTGTGCGCACACAAGGTGATAGAAGCTGGTTCTCCAAGGAGAGGTGCACTCTAGTTTTAATGGTAGCGGTGATATGTAAGGTTTTGTTGAGGAAATGGCAGGACTCAAACACAGAGTAGCATAATGGGCTTTTATTGATCTAAAAATATAACAAAAATAAATAAAATCTAACCCGAAGGGGGGGGGAAACAGTCCTGGGTGACAAACAAGTTGACGGACTGTGCTGGAACCAAATGGCAGACACCTAACAGGGAACAAATCCACAACAAACTGGCACAAGTTTAAATAGGAAAGAAAACAAGGAGATAACGAGGAAAAACAGGTGGGAACAATCAACTAATAATCAGAAAGCTAACAAGGCAAACGAGAAGGCATGGTTATCACTGAAGACAGACATGAATGCACAAGGGAATGTGAAAACACAAACCCAAGTGCATTCACACAGCATGAGACAAAACACAAGTGCCTGGACTCAGCCACAGAGTAAATAAACAATTTTTCACTCTTTACCGCATGTCCCGCAGCATTGTAGCACCAGCTACTGAATTTGCTCACATTGTTAACTGCTGTACACTGCAAAAGATCATTTTTCCTTTGTTTTCCAGTAAAAAAAAAAAAAAAAAAAAATCACTAAAACAAGACACATTTACTTGACAAGCTTTCTTTGAGAAATCAAACATTTATTGAGGTTTATGCTTAAAACAGGAAGACATTTTTTTTTTTTTTTTTTGGCAATTGGCTAAGAAAAATAAACATGTTTTCTACTTGAATTAAGTTCATTATTTCTTACCCCTTTGACAAGTTGTTTTCTTGTTTTAGCATAAACCTCATGAAATTTGGTTAGATTTCTCTGAAAACAAGACCTAATGTAATTCAGTTCTGTCATTATTTACTTGCACTATAATGGAAATGAATAGTTACCCTGGTCTGTCAAGCTCAAAAATTACAAAAGGTCACCAAATTTCAAAAACAGTAATCGATACGACTCGTGCACTATATACAGTATCTGCCATTCAGTCATTTTGTTTGACGAACATAATGAAATTTAAGCCGTTACTCTCAAATCACATCAAACCAAATCATTAATAAACTCTGTAAATTAATATGGCGGCTATGTTGACAACATCAAACCTTATTAGTTCTTGTGACCTGACATCATGATGTTTGGTCACGAGACATGATGAGAATCAGTGAGGTTTGACATCACTGACATTTACAAAGTTTATTATTGATTTGATTTGAGAGTGAATAACGTGCTTTTTTGAATATGGTGTTTTCTGCCCTTTTTCAAGCTTACGTCACTATTCACTGTCATTATATGGCAAATAAACCCTGTGAAGACTTTTTAAAAATACATCTTTTGTGTTCTACAGAAGAAAGAAAGCCAGTTGACATTAAGGTGAGTAAATAATGACAGAATTTTACTTTTTGTGTGGACTATTCCTTTAGTATCTTACATCATTTTGCGTTTGAAGTAAATGAATCTTATTTTAAGGATATTTAGATATTTTGACCAGAAAAAAAAGACAATTTTGTTTCACTGTTGTCTCGATTTTCTCTGTCTCTCCTTGTCACCTCCCTCTATGTTTACCCCATTTGCAAGAGGAAAAACCTGTTTCTCCTTTTCCTTTCCTAAGTAACATGCTTTTCTATTTTCATGCTGGGTGAACGACAAGAGGGGTTTCCCAGTACATATTGACAACCAATTAACTGGATCAGTTAGATAACTGATATTTCCAGCACTATATTGGATTGGTAGTCATATCTGTGGAACAGCCGCTGTGTTATTGACAACAAAGTTCTCAAGAAAATTGCTTGGATACCTGTATGGAAATAGGTCAAATTACTGTAGACGCTTCTTCATTTAGTGTCCACAACAAAGCAATCTTCTGCAATGTGATGCAATGGTAATGGGTATTAGAGGTCAACAAGACTGAATTTTCCCCTCAGGATTAAATTGAGAGTGGCTTTAGCCAGGAAAGGTGTAAAATAAAGTGAAAAATATTCAAGGGCTGCTAACAGCTTGTATCTTACCTAGTGCCTTATGGAAAGTATTATACATCAGTAGCATAACATTCCTCAACATAGTGAATAGAGAACAAATGCAGAAAGGAACACTTATTTGTTTCAGATAACAATTGCAAATTGTGATCTTTGAAATTAACAGATATGCACTGGTATCTCAAAAATATTTTCATGTAGCTAGCTAGACTCTCATGCTGTCTCTCCAAGGTTTTTGAGAATTTTCCAGGTAATCTGACACCCTGTCTACACCGGGTGTGAGCAGCGCATCACATCAAAAGCAAAATAATCTCGTTCCGTTTTGTGCTGCACTCGCTTCCAGTTTCCAGTGTAGACAACCTCAAGCCGTTGCGTCACATACCTCAAAGGGCGCACCTGGTGCAGACAGGGTGTTAGGGGTCGTTTACATTGGATTGCAAAAGAACTGAACATACTGTAGATGCATATTAACTCCCATTCACAAAATATAATTGCTCAACATGCTTGTCCATATGTAAATATATGCATATCCCGCTCCCAGATTCATCAAATTGGTCCATTATTTTAAAACATTGATCCACTGTGTGTCAAAATGTAAACTATTTTAAACTTGACACTGCATCTTAAAAACATGGAGCTCATGGCACAAGACACAGAAAAACAGTGAGGTGCACCGTAACGGGAAAATGTCGGCCATATTGTTGGTTTATGTAAATATGCATGTAATATACTTCGGAAACATGTAAAGCTTGTATGACTGTTATTTTCTTAATTTATTTAAAGGGATAGTTCACCCAAAAAATTTTAGGTGCAGTATTCCTTTAACACTTTTTTTAATCCACATACTCAATTTTTGTAATGCAGGTCTTTTCATAATTGTCAAAAGTTAAACAGTAATATTTCTTAACTGTAGTAAGCTACACCAGGTTGTTGCTTATACAAAATCATAGAGATGTGGCAGAGCATTTAAGAATGTAAAGTATTTCTAATGTGACAAGCTCATTTTGTAATTAGAGGTGTGATGAAGTCTTTCAATTCCATGATGACTTTGCCAGCTGTTCTGCTCTGTCGATGTAGTGAAGCAATCGTTCTCTCAGCCAGAGGGGTTAACTTATTCAATTTTACTTGCTAATATCCCCAGTCAAAGATGGCACATTAGCATTTGTGTTCACAGTCGAGACACTAGAGACCAATACATTAAAAACGAGAGAACCCTGTCAGAATACACGTGTATGTATATTTAGCACGAACATTGAAACAATTCCTTTAAGAAAATTGGTTAAAATTGCAAATCAATGTAAATTCTTTCATCATTTACCCTCATGTAACTCCCATAATCGTTTTCTCTTAGGAGTTATTTAACAGAATGTCCAGGCTGCTATGGCAAGCTGAATTTACACTTTTTTTTTTCTCTCCCTTTTCTCCCCAATTTGGAATTCCGAATTGCTCTAAGTCCTTGTGGTGGTGTAGTGACTCACCGGGTGACGGATGACAAATCTCAGTTGCATCCGAGACCGCCAATCCACGCATCTTATGGCTTGTGATGCGTGGCTTGTTGAGCGCGTTACCACGAGACATAGCGTGTGTGGAGGCCCACGCTATTCTCCGCGGCATCCATGCACAACTCACCACGTGCCCCACTGAGAGCGAGAACCACACATTATAGCGAGCACGATGTGACTCTACCCTTCCTAGCAACCGGGCCAATTTGGTTGCTTAGGAGACCTGCTGGAGTCACTCAACACACCCTGGATTCGAACTCGTGACTCCAAGGGTGGTAGTCAGCGTCTAATCGCTAAGCTACACAGGCCCCCACCGAATTGACACTTAATCATGTGCAGGATATTAATTTATGATACCTTTAATTACATTTTCACGAGTTAAAATGCTTATTCTTGACATAAGCAATGGAATTATTACTAATGAAAATCTCATTTTTGAAATCAATAATTAGGTTTTCATTAGTAAAAGCTATAATTAATTTCTTACTAATTGAAATTCCAATTTCACATATCAGCAATGCACTTCTTACTATTATTTTTTTTATTATGTTAATAATTACATTGTTGCCAGTACATAGATCCATTCCTGATGTCAGCGATTGAATTACAACTAGTGAAAATGCAAATACATTTTTTATATCTGTAAATGTATTGCAACATGTTAGATTTTTTATTTCAGATATCTGGAAATGGATCTCAGATATCAGTAAATTGAAGAGTAAATAAATATATCTGAAAAGTTTTTTTTTTTTTTTTTACTTGTTACAATAACATTATAGATATATGAAATTAGCATTGCACTAGTGAAAACCAAATTACCAATATCAAAAATGATAATTTTTACTAGATGTAATTCAGTTGTTGATATCAGGAATGGACATTTACACTAGTGGAAATATAATGCTATAATTGTGGTATCAAAAATGGCAATTTTTACTCGAGTATAGTAATATGATTTGTGTATTTAGAATTTCAAATATTGAAAAAATAATGATAGATGTCTGTTATTGCATTATGAACTTGAGTGAATGACAGATAATTGTGTAATTCTACTAGTGAAAATGCAGTTACAGGTATTAAGAATTATGTTTTGTTTTACAGAATGGGAATTTTCACAAGAATTGATGTCATTTTTTTATATTAAGAATTAACGTTTTTACTAGTGCACACCTAATTTAAAAAATGAGCACTTTTATTAGTAGTAATTCCATTCCTGATATTAAGAATAAGCATTTTATAGTAAACAATTTAACTGAATTGTTGATATCTATAATTAATATCCCCCACATGATTAAAAGTTAATTCGGCTCGCCATGCCAGTCGTTATTAACTAAAAATCTTGCCTTCCGCACTAGGTCTCAAATATTTTTCACACTTCAACATGTATGGCACTTTCACAATATATGTCAAAGCCAGTTAAGTTTGTATGCACTTTCTTCACATTCCTCTTTACTGTTTTGATGTTATGTCTGCTGCTCTATTGGCTGATGCAAACATGATGGTTACATCATGAATGCTCTAGATTTCAATAGGCAGAAGACAAGATTTTCAGTAAAGAACAACTTTCAATTTCAGTCTGTTCCTCACACAAAGCTATTTTATGGCATTAGAAGAGTTGGATTGTAGTACAAAATTTGCAAAAACTACTTTCATGATACCTTTTCTCCCTCCCTGCTGAAAAACACAACTTAAACTAGCCTTAGCTGCTTTGTTGGTATTAGCTGGTCTCCCAGTCTTGTATAACTTGTCTGTTGGCTTGTTTTAAAGGGGATTTGGGCACTTTTTAACAGTTTATGCTGGGTGACCAACTGACCGCCTAACTAAAGCAGCTGAAAACGGGAGACCAGCTTAAACCAGCTACGGTCATCTTAAACATGGTCAAAAAAAGCTTAGCCAGTTTTTGAAGCATGACAGCCACTGGCCACTGTCTAGTTTCGTTGTATGGAAAAGAGCAGACTGGACATTCTGAGATGTTGGCGAGATGTGCAGCATAGCTCAGAAACCTTGGCAATGGAAAAAGAGGGAATTTGTCACACTGATGTGTGTGAGAAATCTGTTTCGCACATTAACAGTTTATATTCGTCTCCGTTTACAGTGTATGAGCACAATAAACCTGTATTAGAGATGCATACGGTTGCAGATGTTGCCAATGTGCAGGGTACCACTGAATGGTGATGTTAAAGCATTTATAAGCAACTGCAGTAGCGATAACAGCCAGACCCATTAATGTGGACCAGATGTCACATTCACAGATGTGCTCTCTCGCTATGGACTGCTTAGTCACACTCAGAGCTGCAGTATGCATATAACTGTAAACCCAAGTCAAGTTAAATTATTTTTAAAGGGATAGTTCACCCAAAAATGACAATTCTGTCATCATTTACTCATCCATAAGTTATTTCAAACCCGCATGAATTTGTTTCTTCTAGGGATGGGCATTTTAAAAAAAAATGTAGTCAAGTACTCTAACCCACAAAAAACTAATATTCGATTAATCGTCAATTAAGTGTATGTAAGTGACACGTACATGAAATTTATATTTTGTTTAATTCACAAACGTTACCAAGAACGGATTCAAAATAAGATAAGAAAACACTGCTTTTCTATTGGGGGAAAAAAATGAAATAAACAATATGCATTAATAAAAAAGAAGAAAAAAAAGTGAAAAAGAAAGAAAAGAACATTTGCACTCACCCAACGCTTAGAAATGTAGATACCAATGCTGACAGCATTAGGGTAATGCACATACAGTATATAAACTCTGAGTCTACATAAAGGCCATCACATTTTTATAATTTCACATTATTATTCATAAAAACAAGTGGTGAAAGTTGGCATTTTATAAAATGCGCTCTGCCCATGTTATTTAATGCACATACCTGTCTGATAAGCTTCCGAGCTTCTCGTACCGCTTCGCAGTTTCTTTCCACCATAAAAGCAGATCCTCGTCTGTTGGTTTGCATGACTCCAACAAAAACCGAATATCAATAGAGTAAAATTAAAAAAGAATAAAAATATTACAAGTATTGCTAGTGTGCAACACTAGGCTTTGCTTTCAAAAGCATATACGGCATCATGTAGGATCTTCTCTCATCCAACACCTTGACGACACACATCCACAGCGCCCCCGAATAGATTCAATTGTAACTGCGAGATTTGGTGAGAGATTCAGAGAGAAAGTATAGGATAAATTAGCACTGTTTATGGCAGGAAAATACGAAAAAACAAAAAACAAAAACAAAAATCAATTTGCGAAATTCAAATTGTGTTTTTAAGAATCGAAAAGTTGATGCAGAACAAGTACTCAATTAGTCCATTACTCGTGCATATCCCTAGTTTCTTCCATGGAACACAAAAGGAGATGTTAGGGCAGAATGCAAAGCACTGACAGCCTCAGTCATGATTCACTTTCATTGTTTGGAAAAAAGATGCAAAGAAAGAGAATGGTGAATGAGGAGAAAATGAAGACAGAATTCTCATTTTTGGGTGAACTGTCCTGTTAACCTAAATAATTTCTGCATTTTGCTTGGCTCTCTGAATCTTTAAGTGCTGGTACACAGTCATAAATCAGGATTGATTTATTTCCTCCAAGCCTGTACATACCTGAGGGGTTATTTATGGATCCTTATGGAGTGGGCCTTATTCCACCTCCGCAGTGGAAGGGTACTGCTGCTTCAGTACCTGAGCTCAGCAAAATGCCTCTTTATTTTTACTGCAATACTCCCAGTCAGCATCAAGCCACCCAATACAAAAGCTTCCTACTGGCCATAGCAGGCAACAATGGAAGGCCAACACTGCAGGGAATTAAAGTCCATATGGGTAAAAGCCTTTAACTGCTGTATAGGGGACCAGGAGAGGCAGTTTATCTGTATATCTGTGCATTTAAAAGGATAGTTCACTAAAAATGAAAAAGGTACTGACTTTATCTCCTCAACCTCATGTTGTTCAAAATTTTCAGAAATGTAAAAATATTCCATTTTCTGAACTCATCCAAATTCATCCACTTTTTTCCATGGAACACAATTGTGATTGACTATGAAAATCATGTGATTAATCGCAATTAAATATTTTAATCGACTGACAGCACTAATGATTAGTAACATAACTGGGCCGATCGAGCTCCAAAAAGTACCATAAAAATAGCCCTTTCAATGCCTTGTCTTCTGCCATAGTTCTCAAAGTTTCTTAAGACTTCTGCACATTTAAACCTGGCACATTCACAATTCATGTGAGAACCAACTAGGTTTGTGTAGTTTCTTCTGCTCCTTATTATTTTTTTGGAGAGTGTTACACCTCTGTTTGAATGAAAACAAAGTTCTTTCATGCATAATGAACACACTTGAACTGGCAGAATGCCAGGTTTGTGGTGAAAACATCTCACACAAAACTATTGTATGTCTTCAAAAGACTTGGAATATAGCACCATACTGTATGTGTAAGTCATATGGACTATTTTCATGTTACTTTTATAGTGCTTTTTTGTCATTTTGGGAGCTTGATCAGCCCGGTTATTTTTCAATTTCATTCATAAAAAAATAAATAAAAAATAAATCCCAAACACTACCATACCTTGCAAAAACAATCTAAATTATATTGTGTGAGGGATGTCTACATGAAAAAGAGCAGCGTGGACATTCTGTTAAATAATGTGTGGTATGGACTGCTTTTCTGATACTTTTTGTAAATTGACGGCCCCAGTTAGGCTACTATTCACTTTCATTGTATTGAAAAGAGCAGCTTGGACAAATATTCAAGAATTATAAATCTCATATATAGCTAATTTTGTGTTGCATAAAAAAAAAAAAAAAAAGGTTTAGAACAACATAAGGGTGAGTAAATGATAACTTTCATGAATTTTCATTTTTGTGTGAACTTTAAATAAAAGTACATGCAGTAGTACTTTTCATAGAGATGAACACTTTGTGAACCCAAAGTATGATTTGACATACAAACATTAGCTTTAAGTACAGGCATAGCTAAACTGTATAATGCAAATTTAAATGAAGTAGACTGCACGCTGCATTTTCATTTTCACATTTAATTTTCACTGGATCAATGGAAAAAAAAAAATTGACACCTATTTATTTATATATGTATGTATATGTATATGTATGTATGTGTGTGTGTGTGTAAGGATAGATCCTGTCAGTATCAAAAACTCCTGTTGATAATTATAATGTATAATAGGCTATGGTTTCAGAGATCTATCAGTTCCATTAATGACGGATGATCCATTTTTTTAAAAAGAATAAAATGATTTGACGTGGCAAGTCTAGCATTTCTTTTCACTAAACATCAGCCAGCAACACAAATATTGAATTTCTATTTATAGTTACTCCATATTTTTGACCTGAACCCTACTGTACTGTACATACAAGTTCCCTTAGGCCTTTGGCCTCTGTCAGAGAGTTGCACTGTGGGTAAGCAGAAAGCAAACTCCAGCGGTCTACTGCTCTATCACAGTTTGCATGCAGTCTCTCTGGATCATTAGATTCAAAGCGGTACCCGTTTGTTATTGACTGGTTCTCTGTAAGTGGTGCTGCCAAGCCAAACACCCCCCGGCAACTCCATTCAATTTATTCATGAAAAGAAATATTTTAGCTTCAGCCCCCAGGGGTACATTCATTATTACCAAAGAAAATCTTCCCATTCAGAAAGTATTCAGACCCCTTCATTTTTTTCACATTTTGTCATGTTGCAGGCCTTATGCTAAAATGCTCTTTTTCTCATATCAATCTACACTCCATACCCCATAATGATAAAGCAAAAAACATATTTTTGATAACTTCTAAATAACAAATTTATTAAAAAGAAAAACTGAAATATCACATTGACATAGATAGTCAGACCCTTAACTCAGCACTTAGTTGAAGCACCTTTGGCAGCGATTACAGCCTCAAGTCTTTTTGGGTATGATGCTACAAGCTTTGCACACCTGGATTTGGGGATTTTCTGCCATTCTTCTCTGCAGATCCTCTCAAGCTCCATCAGGTTGGATGGGGATCATCGGTGGACAGCCATTTACAGGTCTCTCCAGAGATGTTCAATTGGGTTCAAGTCCGGGCTCTGGCTGGGCCACTCAAAGACATTCACAGAGTTGTCCCTAAGCCACTCTTGCGTTGTCTTGGCTGTGTGCTTAGGGTCATTGTCCTGTTGGAAGGTGAACCTTCAGCCCAGTCTGAGGTCCTGAGCACTCTTTACCAGGTTTTCATTAAGGATATCTCTGTATTTTGCTGCGTTCATCTTTCCTTCAACCCTGACCAGTCCCCCAGTCCCTGCCGCTGAAAAACACCCCCACAGCATGATGCTACCACCATCATGCTTCACCATTGGGATGGTACTGTGTGTTAAACACACAGCGGCTTCAAAATTCACGTTTGAGGTATGAAAGTGTGTAATTTATGTTGTAGAACAAAACGCCCACGTATCATCAAGTAATGTTTACCACAGACCTTATTTAACTCATAAGTTCAAAAACCCCATTATAAAAACCCATAGGAAAATCCAGAGGGAACCCTTGGCGAATTAGACTTCTGGGTTCGCCTACAAATTGCTGTCACGGCTGAACAGCTCTATTAAAAGCATTCATTAAATATTACATATTATTGCGGAGTGCAAAATGAGGAGACGTTTGGAAGATGCGCTTTAGGGATATTCACAAATAAAGTGGTGGTCTGCTCTTTACTCCCAAAAGTGATAACGGTGACAGCAATGCAGAATGTGTGAGAGAGCCTTTGGGTGTCAGAGAGGAAGAGGAGATGAGGATAAAGCGTCTGCCAAATAAATGTAGGATGATGATATGGATGATTTTCATGCACGGAAGCAAGTTAATGACTTTTTTTCTTCTCTTTCTATTATTAATTTATACTGTTGTCTGCATCAATCATGCCACCACTTTGTTACCAACTTGTCCAACTAGTCCACAAATAATTTTATTTGTTTATTAATTAATCTATTCATCTATTTAGACTATCTATTTTATGCATTTAATTATTATTATTATAATTGCATATTTGTGATTTATATGTTGCTTCTATCAAAGTACTTTTGAATGGCCATCAATGAAGTAAGACATTTTTTACCCCATACAATAGTAAATAACACCAGCATGGGATAACTGGATCATGCTAACCATCCGAACCCTGACCCCTTGGTTTACACCTGCACATCTGAAATGAAGTGTTAACTGTTCTGTTGATATGCTGACTGGCCTGGCTAATTGAATTCAGGTTTAGATCAGACTGTCCCGACCAATACGTGCCTAAGGTGATCTGTGACATGGCCGCCGGCTAGCGTGGATCATTATTTACAACCCCAGAGAGAATTTTGGATGACCCTGTTTGTTGTTCATTAAAAAAAGATTAGCAACAGTTACCTAAGCCACTTAGTGCAGCAGGTCTAATCAACAGGAAACAATGATAGTCATCTAAACTAATGGTGTTATGGTCCTGTTGACATCTGTTGAGGCAATGAGTGCAAATGACTTATGAGTCTATTAGCATATATTTCCAGAGGTGTATATTAGACAAGAGTTCATTGCCTTTAGCTTGTGGTTTTGAAACGGGGTCAGGGTGCAACCGGTACGATTATCTAGTCAATCCCTGTGACGCACGTAATTTATATACCTCAGAACACTAATCTATCTTCATGCAGTTGTTTAGCATTAAACTCTACATGCTGTCATCCCTATGTCTTTTCTTAACTGTAGTACCTGGAAATCAACTTATGCAATCAGCTTTTGCCTGAATTATAGCATGTTTTTTGAGTAAAAGCATGATACTGTGTTACAGTATGTTACCAGTATGTTATCAGTAAGGATAAAGGAAATAAAATCTATTCAGATTAATTGTAATTCTTTTTCAAACGATTCTGGATCAATCCACAAGAATTTTAGATCATAATTTTAAATGAATTATTATAATACTTCTGTTTAATGCAGCGCAGAGGTGGTATAAGTGTATTTACACAAGAATCACAATCACAGGACACAATGTATAACAAGCTTGAAAGTTGATAATTGTCATCCACAGCTATAGAAAACAAGAGGAAATGTTTAACAATGACAACGTTTAAATGGATAGTCGAACTCCAAAATGATGATGAAAGTTTCATAAAAGTATTCCATACTACTCATGTGTTACATTTTCAAGTCTTCTGAAGTCTTCTGAGGAATAGACAACATTTTTTCACAGGACAAATGCTGCAGAGCCACCTCTGATGGTTTCTTTTTACCTGCTTATATTTCTATTGGCAGGTCAGAGAAGACTTTTATGCAGTATGCTTAGACAGAAGCATGCTTTTAGCCACCTTAGCTTAAGATTTGTGCTTGTATACTGTGGCTGAAAAATTAAGACGCAAAATCGTGAATCTTTTGGTAATTGGATTGTGTTTCCTGAATAAAAATCTGATGCCTGAAGATTTCCACCCCTAGTTACTAGTAGGTAATGCCTGTATGAAATGTATTTCTTTATTCCTACCAGCTCTTATAAGACTCCTTCTCTTCTAAGTTTTATCTAATGACCATATAAACATTTACCATATAAACACATCACTAACAAACATTATCAAACATAATTACCCTAAACCTAACCCTTTAAATATTGTAGTTGAGGCATTTCTCCTAATGCTAGGATAGGGCTTTGCCCCTCCACCAGATCTTATTATATTTTCAGTACCACCAAAAATGATATGGATGCTAACAAATCTAAGCTGGAGAAATGAAGGCATGCCAGCTGTACCTATGTGTCTTTTAAAAAAAAATGATTGTCTGAAACTTGGTGGTTTTGAAGCAGCTTGGAATAAATTCACTCCCTTTTTCATAATGAAACCTCCGTCTCGCCTTTCTACTTTTGTCCTGCTCACCCTCTGCACTTCAATTTCAGCACAGCCTCGAATCCAGCACTATCTGCATCCTCTCTATGCTAATTTTAGCCTTTCATCTTCTGCTGAGACCATCAGCACAGAAAACACCAATGGATCCAATCTCGCCACAATCAGGGAGTCAAAGAACTTGCTTGCTTTATTGCAACCCTGGAGTCATCTGTATGTTATAACGAAAAAGGTTTTCAATTGGGGACAGTCTGGTTTCACACATTATGGTGAACTTTAACCCAGCTGCGTTTGCGCGCTCAACTGGCTTTTTGATTTATTTTCTCACTCCAGATCCACCAGGCAATATAAAGTTGGTAGGTGAATTGATAGATATGTACTTCCATTAGAAAACAAAATGAAATCTCTCTGCAACATATGGCAAAGAATATATTTTTGCATTGGGGGCAGTCCAATCTCAGAGATGACCAAGCACCAAAGGGATAGTTCCCCCAAAATTTTAAATCCTATCATTATTTACTCACCCTCAAGTTGTTTCAAACCTAATTTCTCTTACTTTTGAAACAGACATCGCATCTGGAGCACACCTAGGGTGCCTAAAAATGATGCTTACGTATGTAGCTTACTAGGTTTTGAAACAATGCCAGGGAGACAACATTTCAACATTAAACAAATTGTAATTCACACATATAGAAGATATAGGCCTACAATTTCATGTATTTATTGAAAAGCGAGAAAAAAACATTGAAAAGCCTCTTTGTTACAATAAATATTCTTTACTAATGAATTGACAGCAGTCATTGATAGAGCTTGGGCATAATCACAGGAACAAATCCCTTAGCTCGCACACTCATCTGAGTTGCTCCATTAATTAGCTCTTCTATTCAGTTCCTCGCATTCCTAATGTGTTAATAATGGGTAGATCCAGCTTTCAATAACACTTTGGCTGCCAAGTTACCAGCTAACACACATCAGCTCTCTGTGATTCTGTCCAAACAGCCCTTCCCAAATCTCCACAACTATTATTACACACACTATTACTGTCTATCTCACATCATCTATCTGCTGAATCTGATAACTCTTCCTTACAAAAACACACATTTAACACAACTGGAAATTTGTAGAATAAATACAGAAGAGGAATCAGTTATGTCTCAGCTAATTTTAAACTCAGACAGCATGTCTACAGACTGCCTACATTGTTTTAAAAGGTACTGTGTTGATTTCATTTTGAGGATGAAATAATTACTGGATTTGCCAAGTTTGCCTTTTCAGTGCCATTACATCTTGGAAAGATATTCAGAGTTTTCTGAGCAAAATGGCAAGTAAATTAGATATCCATGAGTTACATTTTTCTTTGTTTTCTTCAATATGTCTGTGAAATAGGCTGTACTTATTTTCTGTACTGTACTCCTAGTATCTACACATTTTACACTTTTCTGTGTGTTTCCTGTGCAATCATTTAAGAAATGATAAATTCTTGGCCAGAATAACCTGCAATGAAGACCAGACTTTGCAAGACTAGTTATGAGCTAATATTAAACTATTTTTAATCACCATTTTATACCAACCTGGTCAGTCTTACTGTGAGTCATGTTACTACTGTATCCTGTATCTACATTTTTGCAAAATTATTTTTCTCCCCAATTTGGAATGCCCAATTCCCAATGCACTCAGTCCTTGTGGTGGCGTAGTGACTCGCCTCAATCCGGGAGGCAGAGGACAAATCTCAGTTGCCTCCATGTCTGAGACGGTCAGTCCGCTCATCTTATCACGTGGCTTGTTGAGCTCGTTACCGCGGAGACCTAGCACATGTGGAGGCTTCACGCTATTCTCTGCGGCATCCATGCACAACGCACTATGTGCCCCACCAAGAGGGTGAACCACATCATAGCGACCACGAGGAGGTTAACCCAATGTGACCCTACCCATCCTAGCAACCGCGCCAATTGGTTGCTTAGGAAGCCTGACTGGAGTCACTCAGCACTCCCTGGATTCGAACTTGCGACTCAAGGTGTGGTAGTCAGCGTCTTCACTTGCTGAGCTACCCAGGCCCTGCAAAATGATTTTTATGTGGATTGTTGTACATATTGCGGCAGTTTCCTGGTGAAATGAACACTAGAGGCGCTACAACAACAATGACTTTTATTCACTTTCACACAAATTACGAGTAAAACGACAGATTATCAGTTCATAAAATTATTTCACCCTGTTCCTCACAAAATGCTATCTTATGACATCTAAACATTTTTACTGTAATGCATGACTTGTAAGGTGATACATTTTAATGTTTGCATTACAAATCCAACTACATTTGCAAGCTTGTTCAAGTTTGATAAAATTGCACAGTATCTCAACTGATAGAGCACTTGTGATGCAAAGAACCGAGGTACAAGTCAGAAGAGCACACGAGTTGATACGTGTGCCGAAAGTGTCATAGAAGCACCACAAAATGGCGTGGTTGCTTTAGCAATTGCGTTTTTTATGTCACGTTTGCTTTTTATGACACTATCGATTACACTATGTAACAGTTTTTGTTCCTGGGTAGTAAGTGTTATTTCCTAATTGCTTATGCCTCAAAAGTATAGAAAATGGCTATTATTCATCACAAACTTTGCTTTTGTGACCAGGACAGTGATATTTTGAAATTTACCTATTTCCAATGAGAAAACGGGTGAATTTGTGTATTTACGTTCACACAAAGTCAGAAAAAAACAACATATGAATCCAAATTAACATGTATTTATACTAAAGTAATACAAAAATGAATAGTTTTTCGAGATTTACGATTATACTGTAAATCACTTCATGAATCAGCCCCCAAATGTAGTCTCCCATCATGTTCTCATTATACTGTGTTCAAAGTCCAGTATATCCTGGTGGAAGCGCTCGCCTTGCTCCTCCGAGTACGCTCCCATGTTCTGCTTGAATTTATCAAGATGAGCATCAAGGATATGGACTCTGAGGGACATCCTACAGCCCATTGTGCCGTAGTTCTTCACCAGAGTCTCAACCAGCTCCATATAATTTTCGGCCTTGTGATTGCCCAGGAAGCCCCGAACCACTGTGACAAAGCTGTTCCAAGCCGCTTTCTCCTTACTAGTGAGCTTCTTGGGGAATTCAATGCACTCCAGGATCTTCTTTATCTGTGGTCCAACGAAGACACAGGCTTTGACCTTTGCCTCAGACAGCTTAGGGAAGAAGTCTTGAAGGTACTTGAAGGCTGCCAACTCCTTATTTAGAGTTCTGACAAATTGTTTCATAAGGCCCAATTTGATGTGCAGTGGTGGCATCAGCACCTTCCGGGGGTCCAACAGTGGCTCCCACTTGACGTTGTTCCTCCCCACAGAGAACTCGGTCCGCTGTGGCCAGTCCCACCTGTGGTAGTGTGCCTTGGTGTCCCTGCTGTCCCAAAGACAAAGATAGCAGGGAAACTTGGTAAAACCGCCTTGGAGACCCATCAGGAATGCCACCATTTTGAAGTCTCCTGTGACCTCCCAGCCTCATCATACTTCAAGGCATCCAGCAAAGGCTATTGCACATGTATCCACTTAGGCAGCTGGAACTAAACTTAACTGGTGGGCTTAAGGCCTCTGTATTTATACTATTTATATTACTGGAAAGTTCTAGAAGTTACTCCAAGTTTACTCAGCACTGAATCTATCTGGAATGTTCTGGAAAATAGGTAAATTTCAAAATATCACTGTCCTGGCCACAAAAGCAAAGTTTGTGGGGAATAATAGCCATTTTCACATAAGCAATTAGGAAATAACACTTACTACCCAGAAACCAAAAAAAATAAAAAAAATAAAAATAATAATAATAATTTGTAACACGGTGTTAGGTTTAAGGTTTAGGGTAGGGAGGTACATTTTGTTGATTTAACACCTATAGAGCATTAACCTTAAAAACCTCTTCGGTTTTAGGTTTAAGTTTTAAGCTAGGGAGGTACATTTTGTTGATTTAACACTCGATAGAGCATTAACATTAAAATCCTCTTCGGTTTTTCATCTCACATTTGCTTTTATGACACTATCGATTAGGTTGAGGTTTAGGGTATGGAGGTAGGTTTTGTTGATTTGTCACACGATAGAGCATTAACCTTAAAAACCTCTTCGGTTTTTCATCTCACATTTGCTTTTATGACACTATCGGTTAGTTTCAGGTTTAAGGTTTTGGGTAGGGAGGTACGTTTTGTTGATTTAGCACTCGATAGAGCATTGTTTTTGGGGGGGGAGGGGGGGATTTTCTCCCCAATTTGGCATGCCCAATTCCCAATGCGCTGGCATAGTGACTCGCCTCAATCCGGGTGGCAGAGGACAAATCTCAGTTGCCTCTGCATCTGAGACAGTCAATCTGCACTTCTCGTCACGTGGCTTGTTGAGCGCGTTACTGCGGAGACCTAGCGCGTGTGCAGGCTCACGCTATTCTCCACAGTGTCCACGCACAGCTCACCACGTGCCCCACCGAGAGCGAGAACCACATTATAACGACCATGAGGAGGTTAACCCAAAGTGACTCTACCCACCCTATCAACCGGGCCAATTGGTTGCTTAGGAAGCCTGACTGGAGTCACTCAGCATGCCCTGGATTCAAACTTGCGACTCCAGGTGTGGAAGTCAGAGTATTTACTTGCTGAGCTACCAGGCCCCCCTTGATAGAGCATTATTCTTAAAAACCTCTTTGGTTTTTCATCTCGCATTCGCTTTTATAACACTATTGGTTAGGTTAGGTTTAAGGTTTTGGTTAGGGAGGTAGGATTTGTTGATTTAGAAACTCGATAGAGCATTAACCTTAAAAATCTCACATGTTTGGGAGAACATTTATCTCTCTTTTAGCGCCACGCAGTAAACCACATAATTTTTGCCAAAAATTTGCCACAGTCATGTAATTTGCATGAGAGCAGGCTGGTTTATACTGTAATTTAATAATATAATGTATCATAGATCCAAACACAATAATGTTTTTACAAATATGATATCAATATGGCCTTCTTTCCATCTTTACCTACCTAGATGTTCAGTTGTTTTCGGGTTTTCTTTGTCGCCAACATTTTCTTGCCAAATTCTCTGCCAAAAAGAATACAGAAATACAGACATAAGTATTGGGTACTCCAGGGGTCTAATTAGGTCAGGGTGTTTTTCATCTCTGAGAAATCATTTGGAATTCTGCTTCTTCAAGGAATCTTAATATAGTTTCTATGTAATTATTTTGTCCCCCAACCCTCACTGCCCCCTATTCACTTTAGCCCTTGATCCTGTGTGCGCTCTTATATGGTTGTTTAACGTATTGTTTTTAAAATGTGGGTGAGTGTGGTTGTCTGGCCTATATTTGTATTTGATGTGTAGAATTAAAAAGTGTTCTAATGAAAGTTCTGTGGCACATCTGTACAAGTAGGTCACAAACACGGTCAAAAATTAACCATGCCACCAAAATTGAAAATTTGGGAACGAAAAATGCCCCCAAACATTCCTTTTTGTTTTGTTTTGTTATAATATCTGTTGTATTTCGTATAATTCTAATCAAGACTGTAAGTGCTGTAAGCAGAGAGCTAGTTTTAACTGGTTTAAGATGGTCTGGTTGGTCTCCCAGCCTGGTCAAGGTAGCATTCAACTGGTTTAAGCTGGTCTGGCTGTTCTCTGAGCCTGGCCAAGATGGTATTCAACTGGTTTGCTGATCTCAGCTGGTTTAAACTGGTCTAGTTGGACTCCTAACCTGGCCAAGCTGTCATTCAACTGGTTTGTTGGTCTTAGCTGGTCTAGTTGGTCTCTCAGCTTGGCCAAGGTAGTATTTAGCTTGTCTTCTGCTCTTCCAACCTAGCTAAACATGGTGTTTAGCTGGTTTAGCTGGACGGCCAAACTGCTCTGCCAGCCTGACCAGATGATAAGTGCCCAAAACCACTTACAGAGTTTTTATTAGGACCAAGACTGAAGGCTCATGAGTGCTGGCTTAAATGTCCATTGACAATCTAAAAAAAAAAAAAAGCCCATTAACTCACTGCACGATGACTCTCATTTTTTCACAGTGGCCGAGTGTTTGCCAAGCTTTTCCACTGTTAGTGCAGCAGCATAAATTTTTTCTTTTATGCAAACAAGTTGTCCTATTTTCAGTGCAACTCACTAAGGAGTGACCACTCTTTATTCTAACTAACTGATGTTGCTGACATGTTGTACAGAACAGGCCAACAGCTTAACTACCTAAGAGCTTTCCCTTTTCTCTGATTAATCCTATTGGATTCAATACAACTAATTTATACGAGCAGTTAAATAAGGTCTGTGGACAAATAGAGAAGCCATCGAGAACATTGTTTTAGCAGTAGATTTTCAGCAAGGTCAAGGACCATATATATGCAAGCACTTTTGCTATTATTTATAGAGCATATTAATGTTTGATCTGTGTACAGACAATCTGGCCATAAGATAATAGCTTGTTAAAATCAAGCAGGGCGTGACTAGGGGAATCTCACGAAAATATGTCCAGGTCACATTTAAATAAAAAGAATAAGAAAAAAAAAAATATAAATTACATTTTGCATAAAGAAAATGAAGCCTATTCCAGGACCATTTAGATTTTTGTTTTGTAATATTATTTTTGTGATAGTTAAGCACTTTTTCCCAACCATATTCTCATTACCGTAATGCACCCAGGTGATTTACTTTTGAGTTTGGTGTAATTCTCATTATTCTCAGTCTCACTAGATTCAGATTAATGTAATTTTACTTTTAGTTTCATTACTTTTGCTTTATTTACTTCAGATATTTTTTTTATTAAAACCAGCATGAAGGCTGTACAATAAATTATACCATGATGTGAAAATAATTTTCAAGTGAAATAATATTATATATTTTCAGCATTTTTTATTTTTATTATATATATATATTTATTTTTGCATTACTGTAATGGGATTTGGGGAGGGGGTTATGCTTAATCGTAAAAAAAATCTTAATGGGTGATTCTCACAAAACCTGTCAAGAAAATGTTCTGGTCATATTTCACCTGAAATCAATACAAAAAAATATGAAATAAATATATATATGTATATATATATATATATATATATATATATATATATATATATATATATATATATATTTCACAAAGATTATTTTCAGGACACTTAAGTCCATTTATTCCCCCAATTCTCATTACCACAACACAATCAGATATTTTAATTTTACTATTTCCATTGTTTCCAATTAGGGCTGCAACTAACGATTATTTTGATTATCAATTAATGTAATGATTATTAGAACGATTATTCGACTATTCGGGCGATTATTGCAATGATTAATCATTAGCTCTTAACCGATTATTCAGCTTGTGCCCCGACATAAAAGGTTGTATTAAACATGCTTACTAATAATTAAGAGGACAAAATCATCTTTTAAAAATACCTCTAAATGACATTCACTGAATTAAAGGAAAAAAATACTTTTTATTAAGTTTAATTCAGTAAAATAAATTGCTGCAAAAAATCATATTGTTATCAAGTGTTTTTGTCTTGTTTTCTATTTAAAATTATCTAAAAATCCTTAAATCAAGATACATTTATCTGAGAAGCAACATATAAGATATTTAGACTTGCTTTAAGAGCATGCATCTTAAATATAAGTGTATTTTGTATATAAGTGTATTTGTTCACTTGGTTATACTTCTGCAAGTGCAGTAAAGACAAAATATACTTATATTCAAGATCTATTCTCTAAAAGCATGTCTAAATATATTATATGCTGCTTCAGGTAAATGTATCTTGTTTTAAGGATTTTTAGATATTTTAAAATATTTAAATATTTAATATTATATTCAACATTCTCAGATAACAATTTTTTCTTCTGCAGTATAGCTCCTTAAGTAAATGTACTTTATTTTAAAGGAGTTTTAGATATTTATATTGGAAAACAAGCCAAAACAAAAACAAATCAAAAACGTATTTTGTTGCAGTGTATAATGGGGCGAAGAGTACCTCTCTCACATTTCTGTTCACTTCAGTCCATCTTTAACTCACAAAAAACAAACTCTCTTCTTAATAGAGCTGCATATCAGCAAATTTTCTTCACGATAAGATACACACCGCAACACATATGTATTATGATTCACTTCGTGGCGAGCCATCACGTTATAATCTAACTGGAGCAAGCATGCGCGAGGGATGAGCGTGCCCATGCCAGAGTGTACATCAGCCGGGTGCAGTTTCAATCTCTCCCCCTTACATCGGGTCACATCACGTGACTCATAGAAGCAGCGCTAACCGCACAGAGAAATGCCGGTTTCGGAGTTTGTACTTATTTACATGGCCTGCTTCCTTATTGAACTTTAATAAAGGATGCATTAAAGATATAACTGCGGGGTGTTTCCTTTAAAGATGCTCTGACATGCAAGTTTTGCTTTAATAGAGCGGCAGCTCCTGCTCCTTTGTATTTCACAACGAGAGTGCTTCTGTATTTAGTTATTTTTTATTTTTGTATAATTTCCTCGTACTTTGCGATCTACATCATCTGAAGCTGTTTGGAAAGTTTTGAGTGCGTCTGGACTGTGAGCTGTGTTTTCTCTCCTGCAGTGCTCCTCTCGCGCGACATCATTTGTTTCATATCTGATCTCATGTTACGTTAAATTAGATCAAACGACTATTCGACAAAGACAATTTTTGTCGACAATTTTTATTGTCGACAACATCGACCAGTCGTTTCAGCCCTATTGTCAATGATGATTCTCATTTCTCTGAAAAGTTTTTTTTTTTTACTGTATTACAATGTTTTTTAAAAATTAAAACAAGCAAAAATAAAAGGCAGTACCAAGAGAATACTAAAATTATGTATAAATACTTGAAAATGTGTGTGTATATATATATATATATATATATATATATATATATATATTGTTTTTTTTTATGTTGTGTTAATGAGAAATTGGATAAAATGTGTGTAATTGACATGAAAATAATTTCACAGTTTAAAAAATCTTAAAGCGAAATTGTATTCTTAAAGAAATAATTTTTTTTCTCTGACCCAGACATGTTCTAGACAAGTTCTGTGAGATTCATACAAGCACTTTTGCTATATTATTTGTAAGGCATATTGGATGTTTGGTCTAGTACAGACAACCTGACTGTACGATAATAACTAGTTAAAACTGAGCTGAGCAGGGCTAAATTCACTCAGTGCGCTGCCAGTTCACACCACAAGAACAAAGTCTTTACAAGACTCGCACACAGCACTTGTTTTAATCCAAAGAAGGGTTGTCATGGAAACGCTGCACTTAAATTCTCCGAGCAGTCGATATAAAATCCCACGGAGGTGTATTGAGGTGAAAAAACAACCCTTTTCAATCCCTGTATCTTTTCTTAGACTCTCTCTCTCTCTCACTTTGTCCCCTCTCTCTCTTTGAATGGATAAAGCTAATATTTAGAAGTCATATCATCTTTATTTGTTTGGGATTTATGCAAATGATTCCAAGCCGACCATTTCGGGGGCTCTGCTGGACTCATTTTAAGATTGTGAGGCGAAAGTGGGCGAAATGTCAGACAATACAGTATCACCAAATAGAGTTACCTGCTCTATTGAGCGAGAGAGAGAGAGAGAGAGAGTGAAAATTGCAGTTAGTGCAGCAGAAACAACCCTTTCTTTTGGCATCAAGGATCGCATAGCAACAGTACATCTCAAAGCCAGAGAAACAGATGCATATCCTTGAAGAAGACCAAGGAAGATGTGTCAAAGGTAGGAATCGATCTGTACTTTACAGATGAGGGAGTTAGTGCATTGTTTGCTAATGCACTTTAACTGTAATGCCTTTTGTCATTCATCCATATCTGAGACTGCATTGATGTGGCAGCCAGAGAGTGTGCATAAGGTGTTAATACTGTTGTTGTGTGCTAGCTGTATCATATAGGGCTCAGATTTGCAGTTTATTTTGTGACTTTGGCATTTATAAGCTGCGGGTAAGGTGAGGAAACCTAGAAATATCCAGAAAATGAACAAAGATACATAGATATCTTGTTCACCTACAAAGAGAGGATGTTAACAATGCAAAACCACTGTTTTTTATTTTTTATTTATTAGCTGAAATTTTTGGATCTTGGATTATGGATGGTTATTATATTTCCCATGGACATATCAAAGTATGAATATCTACAAAATGTTTAACATTTATAGGGTAAGTTCACCCAAAAATGAATATTTTGTCATAATATCAAAAAAGCGGAATGTCATATGAGTTTGAAACAACATTAGGGTAAATCATGACTTTTTGGGTGAACTATCCCTTGAAGTCTTCTGTTGGCACAACAAAGTATTTTTTAGACACAACGCAGACACGTCAAACAAACGCGTAAATGTTTGAGCTTCCAGAGACAATGCTGACAATCCGAAAGGAACCCAATGTGCTCCTTCTCGTGCTTCTCTGTTGTTAGAGGGGCTGTTTTAATTAACCATCCCACCACCGTGGTGGCGGGTTTCCGATTAGACACAGTAACATGTCACAATGGGAACCATCCAGCTATGAAGCTGTTTGAAGTGCCAACCGGCTTTGTAGGTTTGGAAGTGGGTCACATACATTTCAGATCATGTTAGGTATTTAGAAGGGCACTGTATGTTCTATAGCACAGGAAAGGCCCAGGAAGACAGGCTTAACTATCCAGATAGGTTGAAAATTTGTACATTGCTTTTTTAATGTGCTGTAAACAGGATCTTCAATTAGAAAATGAAGGTGGGACTTAATTTTAAAAACTCTAACCCTGACCATAACCCTGCCCCTACCCCTAAACATACCTGTTCCTCAACCTCAGTACCAACAAATGTGAATGTTGTGAGAATTTTTCAGAACAATATGTTGTTACACAGTAAATTTTTTTGGTGCTTTATTTAGTGCATATCTTGCAGTATAATTTTTTTCTCATAATTTTCGCCAACAGTATGTTTTAAATAAAATTGTTTAATCATCATGTTTCGTCTTTTTCATTTCATCTTCATTAGCAATGACAAATCAAAAAGCCCTAGCCAACGAAAATTTTTATCACTAACTTCATTGACGAGAGTAACACTGCCTGAAAGACCGCTGGTACCTTTTGAGGAAGCCGAAAGCATCTCAACACATCCCACCTTTTTTCTTTTAAATCCATTGTTATTTTCTATGATTGCCATAACCTTTATTAGATTGAATAACACCATTGACTCTCAGCAAGATTTTAGAAAGACTGCGTTACCTACAATGATAGACTGAGGCCGTTTTCTATTCCGTTTTCATTTAAAAACTCCATTTTCAGTTTCCTAACACCATCGTTTTCCAAAGTATACGGTAATGGAGAGCGTTTTCTAAGCATTCCATTTTCGGTGGAGGACAGTGCTGTTCAAGTGTGAATGAGAGGCATAAACATAGCGAAATCAATGCGTCTCAAACGAAAACGTATTAGTGTGGACATGGCTTAAAACAATAATAGCTATTTGGATATCAGTAAACATTATCCGATAACCCACACGTCAGCCGAGGAGTAAAGTCATTTCGGGGGAAGAGCAAGTTATTACATTCTGATGAAAGATTACGGAGATATTTGTAGCAAATAATGTCAATATCCATACTTTGAGACTGCCATTAAGCAAGATTGCCATAAAGCAGTCTTTCCTGTTATAATTAATTTAACTATCGAATTCGTTCTGTACTCATGTCCTCATGTGCCTTTGCAGTGTTGGCTGGCTCTTGAAATCTAAATATAATATATTCTGTCTGAAAGCAATTAATCCACCGCATGCTGCCATGATCTTATCTGTGTATGCAGACAGGCGCAAGAGTTCATGTCTTTGTGTGTCTGATCTTTCATCTTTAATAATGTCCTTCATGAGCACAAGGGATTTTTTCACAAGTGGATCACGGATTGCTGATGATGTTACACCCTAAAATCTCTCTGTGCATCTGATGTCATGCATTCATCCCTCGGAGAATGCGGCATACTGTATGTGTGCTATCTGCTACTTGTCCAGTACAATCTCTTTGTCAACCTAGAATCTCTTGTTTCTCACCCAGTGTGACATTTCAAAGGTCTGGTTAGCATCTTCTTGGCTTTTGAAGATGATATTTGTTGGCATAATGGTAGTGGATGATATTTAGTGGGATTTACATATTGGTGATGGATGGGGGGGGTGAGGAGGTGAGGCAGACTTCTTTATGGGGGGTGGGGTTTGCTCTTGGCATCAACCTGGATAAGCATGTCATCATATCTGACGTGATATGGTTGGGACTGGTCTCAGAACAGCTGTGAACTGTTCAGTTTAGTTATATTGTCTCAAAGTGTCCAAAAACCTCTCTAAACAAATAAAACATTGTGATTGTACATAAAAACTAATTACACATGCAAACACAATGACTAAAGGTTTGCATAACATGCAGACATGATTTTAGTTATGAGATTGCACAGAATGAGTTTCATTTGAGGAATCATTGAGTCTGTTCCAAGTACTTGGCGACATCTCCTTGTGGCCATATGTAATTAGAATGATTGATCACATGATTCTCTGCCCAAATATGTAGGACTATCACCACTGGTTGGAGCAATCTGAACCCAGTCCGATTTGTAACGCTACAGCATTTCCAATGACATCATCTGCTCCAGTAAAGCTAATGTGTTTGTAGCCAAATAGCAGGATACCAGATAGCCAGATACTGTGTGCACATTGTGCTTCGTGTGGGTTATCAAATGATCTATGCATCCGATTACTTTGTGTGTGAGCTTGTTTTAAAGATAATCACCTCCTCTAAGTAATGGTATTTGATATTTTATGTTCTGTTTATTTTTCGTGTAATTAAAAGTGAAAATGCGGCAAATGAGCAACATCTGTTCACATGAAACATGTATGTTAAAGACAAACTTAGCTATTACTAACTATATTTTTTCTGAGTAAAACAAATAGGCTGGTTGTACTCTACTCTTTGAGCATTTTCCAAGAACATATGACGCATGGCAATTTCATGAGTTTGTTTTTACCAATTACAATAATATATACAGTGCAAAAATTGTAATAAATTATCAGAATGGAACTTCTGATTTGTCTGCAAATTTCAAAGCACTTGTTCAGTGTTGGTCATAATGCATACATGCATTGTAAAGTATTGTCTAAGCTTTAAAAAGATGCCTATTTTGTATTGGTCAAGACTGTAGTTATTAATATTTTGTTATTATATATTTTTTTATAATATAATTTTTTTTCTTGCGGTCCAGCTGGCTTAAAGGGTTAAAGATTGAAAAATGTCCCCTGCATTATTACTTGTTAGCATTTTATTTACTTACTGTAAATCTCAGATTTTCTCAATGTAGAGTATGAAATGTAAATATTTGTCGCTCTTACATATCATCTATTTCTCCTCTTACAGCTGACATCATATCCACGGTTGAGTTCAACTCTACAGGAGAGCTCTTGGCCACTGGGGACAAAGGCGGACGAGTGGTGGTCTTCCAGAGGGAACAGGAGGTAATTTTGCCTCAACAATATATTCTTTATAATCTCAAGAAGCTTCTGAAATCTGATTGGATGAGCCATGTTCAGAGGTGTTGTTAAATAACCAATGGACTCACACCTGTGACCTCACATCGTTTGAATTCTGTTAATGCGGCATTGCTTTAGTGTTGCATGTCTCCTGTCAACAAGGAAGTTTTCCGTGACCCCAACCTCAAAATTGGCAAGATTGTTATGTCTGAAACTACATAAAATAATAAACAATACCATATAAGGAATGCATCTTTTAGATGTGTGGTTTGCCTGAGTCAAACACATGGTTGTTGAACAAACTAGTCTGAAGTCAAATTAATTTGCCTTGATTTGGTGGTAGAGCCTCATGATGACATTAAATAAAACATGTAGCATGATATTGATTGTAGCTCGGCTTCAGTCAACATGTATACACATTAATCAGACCACAGTTGCTGACGTCCTTCTTTCAAATATTCGAATATGCACGTGTCATGTGTACTTGGGATAAAAAGATAAAAACTGTAGCTTTACTACGCAAAAGCCTGCTGGAGATCGATTATAACTGCGCATGTCAACATGCCTCGCTTGGCCCATTGCTCTGTAAGACTTTTACTGAGTCCTTTATGTTTTTATAGATCCTAAAATGATAGTTTATCTTTATTCAACTGTCTTTTATTAACTGAAATGGCTTTTTTTGTGTCGGTAGTGAACCATCTATGATGTTGTGTCTGAAAACTGTTTCAGATCTAAAACCCCCCTCAATTTTTTGTCTAGCAGCACAACGGTGTGAAACCCCGCCGTCTACCCCGCCTCCTCGCATCATCTTTAAAGAGATTTCATGGTGTCTGTTAATCCACACCATGATTCATGCCCCACTCTGTTCCAGACCCCCATTTAACCCCCTCCCTCCCACAGAGGGGAAATCTGTTTCCATTAATACCCCCATCTTCTCTCAGCCTGTCTGAATTCTGCTTATTGATTTAGATGCTTCCCAAGGTGAGAACTGACCCTGAAGGTTTGCATGGTCTGATCGGTATTGAGATATTCCTCTAATCCCAGATCACCTTTGTGCCATGAGATCATAACCTGCCTCACATTTCACGGCCTTCAGGAACAAAGAAAATGGAAGAATTCAACACTTGTTGTAGATTCTGTTTTTGGCCGTAAAAGAGCTACAGTACGACAGTGGGATAATGCTTACACAGAGGGACATAATATGAGCCAGTGTTGAGGCTGAAATTTCCAATTAACATTTGTTTGCGCTGCCGCTGATTGTCCTATATGCATAATTAACTTCAAGCATTTCCATGCGGAGCACTATTTGAATTGTAAATGTAGTCCTCTGATGATGTGGGATACATTTGTAATGCATAATAACATACTGTAAACAAAGGAAATGCACAAAACATCCAATTTAGGCACAACAAACTTTTTAGGGTGGGAAATCGAGAAGCAATTCTTTGAGATTAAAATTTTTTCACAATTGTTTATACAATACAATTGATTTCTGAATTGTTATTGGGTGTTCTTCAAGTTCGGGCAGTTTCATGTCCCATGGGTTGATTTTATCAAAATAAACAGATTTCAACTTTTTAATTTTTGTTAAATGAAGGTCACAATAAAAACTGATTTGGAAACTTTTTACCAGGACTTCATCCTTTATTTTTGGTACACTTCAAATGCCTTTTATGTTCAGATTTTATTGTTTTAGCCTTGTCCCAGACCCAGATTTTCTATATTAAACTATACAAATCCTTTATAAAAATACAAATTATTACATGTTTAAAATGTATTATCTAAACACAGCATGAAATAAACAATTTCAATATTTAAAGTGTACAAATATTATTTAATTGTGTGTATTTAGGATACATAAAATTAAGACATTAGCATTGGCAAGACAGAGGATGACCATTTTATTTTCAAATCATTAAAAATGTCATTTGTTCGTTCAGCGTCATTTCCAGCACAGGAATCTACTAAGGCCGAAACATACTCTGAACGCAGACACATCTTGCAATGCAAGCTCGCTTTCACATGTCGTTGTGTTCTGAAATGTGTCAGACCGCAATTCATAACGCAACTACGCGTTGCATTCTCAGTGTTGCCTCAAGGGGCACTATTGTGAGATTAGTGTGAACTGTCCACTTCTACAGTGAGTTTTCTCTTTCAAGTAAACTACTGTCATGGCATAACAAAAGTTTTAAGAGAGTGTTGCTGAGCAAGTAAGTTAAAGTCAGTAAATTTATAGCAACTTACCAGAATAATAACATTCAGTTTAATGACACAGACGATTGAAAACAACTCTATCGCCCCCTTGAGCACTAAGATTTGTTCCTGCCATGGTAACGGACCATGTGTTGGCAATGCGGTGGCCAAGTGCTTGTGTCTGCATTCACATACTTGCGTAGACTGTGTTTTTAGCCTTTAAACACAATACAGAATTTGAGATGTACTGGAAATGACACTGTGGTGGGAAATTTCATGACTTTCAGAAACAAATTACATAAATCTTCTTGGGTGCATGTACATACACTGTTGGGCATTGTTAGTAAACAATAATAATAATAATAATAAATAGTGAGAGTGTGAAAAATGTTTTAATAAGACTTTACTTAAAATCCACAGTGCTAAAAGTGCCAGAAGTTGAAGAAACACATTATTGTTATCATTTGACAACAGGCTGCAGAGGGCAGTGAATGCAACAATAATAATTTTTCCAAATATTGTCAATTTTTTCTTCCTTCAAATTGTTAAATGAATAGTTAATGGAATCGTTAAGTAGAAACGGGATCAGCTCCCTTGAAATTCTTTATATTAATCCATTGACCATTAACACTCAAAAATGTCAATTCTGATGTAATGTATCACTCAAATGATTTCCTTTCTCCATGGAACACAAAAGGAGATGTTAGGCTGAATGTTAGGGATTAAAAGCTTTTACTTTAATTGAATGAAACAAGATGCAACAAAAGTTAATGGTGGTCATTCTTCCTAACATCTTTGGTGTTCCATAGAAGAAAGAAAGTCATACGTGTTTGGAACAACATGAGAGTGGTTAATTGATGAGGGAATTTTAATTTTGTGTGAACTAAATTTTGTGTATACCATTTTTTATCTTGTTTTAACCATAAATACTTACTCCATTGCAGAGTAAGAACCAGCCTCACCGTCGGGGGGAGTATAATGTTTACAGCACCTTTCAGAGCCATGAGCCTGAGTTCGACTACTTGAAAAGCCTGGAGATTGAGGAGAAGATCAACAAGATCCGCTGGCTGCCTCAACAAAATGCCGCCTATTTCCTCCTCTCCACCAATGGTGAGCCAATCATCCTCGTATGATTTATCTGGAAGCTTTCACTTCCCTGCTGAAAAACAAACAAACAAAAAACCAGCATGTTTTAGATGCTGATCTCCAGCACGGGATGTTGGTGTGCTGGTGTCCCTGTTAGGCATTTTAACCAACCTATCCAGACCACTTCATGGGTCAGCCAGCTTTAAGCAACGTTTTGTGGTCAACAGCATGGATTTGCTGGTTCATCAGCTAGACCAGCACTAATCAGCATAAACCAGCATTGGAAATTTGGGACGTAATGGTTCAAATTTCTTTAGGTTTGGTTTGTATCATGGTTGTGGTCACAGTTTTGGTTTGGTTTGGTCAATCCTTCGTACGTCACTATTAGTGGTGCACTGATTAGGAAACGAGGCTGATACAGATTACTGATATTTTAACTGATCTTCCAATTTTGATCCAAATGCCGACATTTATTTTACATTTATATGAACCCCTTTTCACCCCACTTTTACTTGCATTCATCAATTACACTGCAGTTTTTTCCCCCTCTGAAAGTACAGATTCTGTGAAAGAGAAAAATGACCATAATTAATGTTGGGTAATTCAGTGAAACCGGTGCCTTTTCCATTTCAAAAAGGTGATTTTTACAGTAAATTTCTAAAGATTTTTAACATTTTATCAGACAAAGAATGTCTTTAAGTGTTTATAAATTATCAATTGTTTTTTGTACAAAATCATGGTAACCAGGGATGGCAATTTAAGATTGTCTCTTATGGGCAAACATTACAAAATATATGATAAAGTGATTAAAAAAGAGGAGACACTTGTATTTGTAGAGTTCACATCCTAAGAGGATGATGATGTCATTATGATTTTTATTTTTTTATTTTTTTCATTTTATTTATAGAATTGTACATTATTTGTAGGGATGTCCCAATACCGATACTTGTAATCTTTGTAGCTCGAGGCACATACAGACTACATATATATTTAATAAATAGCAGCCTTTTGGGGTTTAATAATCACATTGGTTCATGTAGCGACCTACTTTTCCAGAGGTGAGAAGCTACTGTCAAAAACACAGAAACGGAAAGGGTTTGACTCCAAAATAAAAGCTCAATTTAAATAGAAAAAACTACGACATAAATATATCACTACTGTATAGTAATATTCACTGTTATACTACTACTACTACTAATAATAATAATAAATCAATTGTATTATATTTAAGCAATATCTCACATCTGTGATGCTCTGATGCACTTTATTTGACAAAAATAACTCCAATGTTGTATTTTGGATTGTGCGGTGAGGCTCTGTATAAAAGCAATTTATTTATTATATATTAATATAATACAATATTATGATGCAAAGTAATTGTTCATTAAAGTTTTAATTCATTCATTTAGACAAAATTTTGATGATAAAATTAACAAAAACTGTTGATATGGAAAAAAAACACACAAAAAAAACAGGTACAGTGAGTACAAAAAGAAAATATCTGTACTCGTTCTAAAAAAGTGCCATCAGAACATCAACAATTATTTGAATAAAGAGTTATGATGCTAACAGGGTTGACACAACTTTGAGTCTTAAAAAAAAATATTATGTCCACTACAACATACACACACACACACACACATATATATATATATATATATAGAGAGAGAGAGAGAGAGAGAGAGAGAGAGAGAGAGAATAAATGTGAATACTAGCTTTTATTTCAATTTTTTTTTTTTTTTTTTTTTTTTATCAAAATGTGCATATTTGCTAATACCCAAAGAGAAGTTGGGGTTTAGGGACCAAAGGGCTGGGGGACATGCAAAAAGTCATTCTCATAAAGAAAGATTATAAAAAAAACTTAAAAATAAAATACAGGTACTGGATTTTTTTTGTTAGGGAAATTGCCTATACGTCGTAAAAGTTGGCATTAGCTATTTATTGTTAAAGTCATCGTTTACACATATAGGGACACTAAATGCACCAATTTTGCAGAATGAACCTGCTGAAAATGTACATCCTACAATTCATACACATCTAATATTTATATTTTCAGAGGCTTAAATATGACATGAACCACAATAGAAACATGTTCTATCAGGAAGACGTGCAGACTTGAGTGAAATTTAAGATTACATTTATTTGATGAATATAAAACAGAAAATGTAATGTCTCTCTTTGGCGTAAGCCCCGTCTTGCGGTCCGAAGAACTTGTACTCGGAACTGTCATATCCTGCCGGAGATAGGAGGCAGGGGCGAGGAGCCTACCCCCGTAAAGGACAGGACTCAACTGGTGGCGGTGGGGTGGTGGAGGTTGCCGTGTTAGCACACTGAAACAGCAGTGTGATAGATTGTGAGCAGATTTATAAAGCAATGGCTTACGTGTAATTGGCTAGGAGTTACCTAGCTAATGGTGCGATGACGTACAGCTGCTAGTCTTCCTGCTAGAACTACGCTGCGCTTACATTTCCGTACCATATACTTTTTTTCACCCCGAATGGAAATTCATGCTAGACTAAGCTAGCCTTTTCAGCAGAGTTAGCAATTTTTATTTCAAAATACATGTCTGCAAGTGATGATAGAAATCTCAGATTAATTAAAATGTAACTTTCTTTTTAATTTGCTGTGCCTATTGTAGTTGATGTTAAATGGCTTAAGATGATGTGTTTTTGCAAAGTGGCTGGGAAGTAAACGTATCAAACTCTATATACAAACTCACATACAGTATGTCAGTCTTCTAAAATGGATGGTGTGCATGCAAGTGTAGTCCTGTTTTTGGACACATCAGAGATGTTAGGGATACAGGCAACAGCAAAGTTTAATCAGGAGATATATCAAATAAGATCAATATCTCCCAAGTAACCTGTCTATTTGTGTCGTGCCAGCTAAGTTCACTCCCTTTGCTGGCTCTTTGGCTTCCTGTGGATCATTAGATTGAATTTCTCTCTTCTCCTAACATCACAAACACTGCTCCCTCCTTCCCTTTTTGTTAGTCATGTTTTACATGATCTCTCCTCCCAGATAAAACTGTGAAGCTATGGAAAATCAGTGAGAGAGATAAGCGACCAGAGGGCTACAATCTGAAGGATGAAGATGGAAGGATACGGGACCCCACCACCATCACAGCTCTGAGGGTAAGTCATGTTACCTACGACTGCCATAATAGTATTCTCTGCCTTAGATGGCACGCCCAATGATCGCCAACAGTCCGTTCACTGACCGTTAGGGCTAGGCAATATATATAACATTTCACAATATGATTTGGCTGGCGATACGAAATTAAGCAATATCGTAAATATGCAGATGATTTAATGTATTTTTTAAGTAGACAATGTTTCCTAAACAGCGCATAATTAGATGAATTTCAAGATTCTTCAGGGTTCATAATGCACTGTTTTCAGCATTCTCAGAGCGGTTCACGTCTTTTTGAATGCAAAGTGCTGCAGGTTCACCCATTCGCGCAATTCCAAACATTTGAAACCGCTTAAAGTTATTTTACAAATCTAAAAACTTGACAGTTTTTCAGAAATAGAGGACAGCATTTCACCAGATTTTGTAATTGGAACATTGTAAACTGTCCATATACACTGACTCAATATACAGTTTGACTCTAAAGTGGACTTTCAGTGTTCTGCCAAAAAAAAAAAAAAAAAACTCCAGGTGAAGAAAATACGACAGAAATGTATTACTATTGTATAAAACAAATGGTAATAATAATAATTCAGTATCATTCAATCAATTCAGTATTCATATTATAATTATAAACTTGACTGGACATTTATAAGTCATATTCAGCTTGGTTCCCAAATATAAGTGAGTGAAGTGACGCACTGTTCATGCACAAAGTTTTTTGGGAAAAATATATGTAGGTAAAAAAAACATTTAATTACTGTATTGTTGTATTATTGCATAAACCTTTTTCTTTTATTATATTCTAAATTAAATACCATTCTTTCTTGCATTTATGTAGTTAAAAACTGTAAAAACATGCCTTCATTATCTTGTCATTATCAAAATGTATTACTAGATTTTTATACATTTTGAATCTACTTGGCCACAATGGAATTAAAAATTCTGATTTAAAATCACTTATGTCATTTCTGAGCAAATACACAATTATAAAGAAATATTTTGAATATCATCAATAGGTGAAAAATATCGAGATTTATTACACAGGTCTCTGAAATATTCTGTTCTGATTGGTCAATGGAGCCATCTAGCGGTCTGATATTTCTGGGTAATAACCTTAAAAAGACATATCAGACCGGTCATCCGGGTATTGCAAGTAATTTTTCCTACTCGGATCACTGTGTGATCTCAACAAGTAAGCTCATAAAATAATTTCAACTCAAATCAATGTTTCATGTCCATTTATTTATTTATTTGGCAATTTGTCTTGTAATAAGCTGGATAATGAGCAGTCGGATGGTAATTATTTACTAAATAAACGCAAACAGAACTCCGACGCAAACCGGAGGTGCAAATCAGCTGTTCGGCAATTTATTTCTTCTCACATAATAAAATAATTACCACACAGATCAATATTTCATGTCCATTTATTTATTTGTTTGGTTAGTAGCCATGTAATAAGCAGGATAATGTACAGTCAGCAGGTTATTATCGCAAAATAAACCCCTTTAGGGTGATCACACTGTTGGGGTTTATTTTGACTGTACATTATCCCTTACATAATTTATCGCCCAGACCTATTGACAATCTGATGTGTATTGCACACAAAACGCGAGTGGTGGCTGAAATCGCCAGCTTAGATCTGATTGAGTCAGGACGCACAGTCTGCCTGGAAACAACATCGTGTTTACAAGGCACCAGGCAACAAGCGCTTTTGAGGATTAAATAATCACTGGATTTGCCATATTGTCCAGGTTATTCGCATCAAATCTTTTAAAGATATTCAGAGTTTTGTTTGAAGTGCTTAACAGCTAGATATCCTCAAGCCGGATTTTATATTTAGCAAATTATGACTGTCAAATAATACGTCCTTATTATTTTTGAATGGCCAGAATTTCTGATCACAAAGTCTGTACACATTTTCCACAACCGTTCAAAGAGACGATCGTGACATAATTTGAATTTAGTTATCTATCTCAAAGCTGGTCTGTAAGGCTTTGTTCACACTGCAGGAAAAATCTGATTTATTCTAAAACTTGAAGACTTAAGACTGACTGTTCAGACTGCAGGTTATATGTGGAGAGATCTGATTTTGATATACTTTTGTTAGCACGTCCACGTTAGTTGTCATAGTAAGGATGAAAACTTGCATATTCACTATGTGTGAGAGTTTTGCAATTGATGTTTTCTTGAGGGCATTATCAAATATTACATTCTTCAGAAACAATGGCTTAAAAAACGAGAGCCTGTTGTCCTTTATTTTAATGGGTAGTGAAGCATCCCATATTCACATGTGTCATTCAATACCTTATCACGCTGTGGTGGCTCGTAGCCGGTGTGTGTTACCACACCTTAGCGCATCTCTTTTGGTGAGTAAAGTCAATATATGTATTATTTTAGAGGTTTGCATGCTTTGGCTGCCCTGTAACATATACATGACACATGGGTGCCTTCCACTGAGAAGTGATCATCCCAATGCGCTATTCCCCTCATAGACTTTACCTTTCACTGTCGGAGCTGAAAGGTGTAATAAAACAGTCATTCTGAACACCCTTTTTGATTCATTTTTAATTGAAAATATTATTGTAAAGATCCTACAGCAGTGAGAGTCCCCCAGCCACTGGGGGTTGCATCAGGAAGGGCATCCGGCGTAAAACCTGTGCCAAGTCAAATATGCGGATCACAAATGGTCTGCTGTGGCGACCCATGATGGGAGCAGCCGAAAGAAGAAGAAGAAGACTGTAAAGACAGTGTGGTCATCATTATTGGTTTCCCTTTGAAGTGCCTTGTGAAAGCATCATTTAAGCCATTTGGAATGCAGGACATGTCTTCGCGACAAAACAACCTGTCACGCACAATGAATGAGTAAAATAAAAATGATCTGACTGTTCAGACTGAGACGCAGTAAGACAAATCTGATTTTTATCGGATTCCAAACCACCTATGAATGTGGTTTGGATCAGGCTTGTAAAAATCTGATTTTTTTTTTTGTTTTTGTCCTGTTCAGAGACTAGAGTTCTAGAGACTGTTATGTGTGAAAATCCAAGGAGATCAGCAGTTACAGAAATACTCAAACCAGCCTATCTGGCACCAACAATCATGCCACGGTTCAAATAACTGAGTTCACATTTATTCCTCATTCTGATGGTTGATGTGAACATTAACTGAAGCTCCTGACCTGTATCTGCATGATTTTATGCATTGCACTGCTGCCACACGATTGGCTGATTAGATAATCACATGGAGGATTGTTGGTGCCAGACGGGCTGGTTTGAGTATTTCTGTAACTGCTGATCTCCTGGGATTTTCACACACAACAGTCTCTATAATTTACTCTGAATGGTGCCAAAAACAAAAAACATCCTGTGAGTGGCAGTTCTGTGGACGGAAACGCCTTGTTGATGAGAGAGGTCAACAGAGAATGGCCAGACTGGTTCGAATTGACAAAGTCTACGGTTACTCAAAAAACCACTCTACAATTGTAGTGAGAAGTATATCATCTCAGAATGTTATTCTGAGATGCGGGTTGGTGCTGTTTTGGTGGCACGAGGGGGACCTACACAATATCAGGCAGGTGGTTTTAATGTTGTGACTGATCGGTGTAAATGCTGTGTTGATACTCTGGTCTTTTCTCCATGGAATCATTAGATTGATGCCAATCAAGAATTTTTTTGTCATTTCTCCCTCTATTATTCTTCTCCCTCAATATACACACTGTAACTTTTTTCTCTTGTAATTTTTAAGGAATGAGAATGTATAAATACTACAGGAAAAAAACTGGTTAACAGGGTTTGTCCAGCAAAAATAGTGCAAGAAGTAGTTCACCCAAAATTAAAATTATTTTATCATTCACTCACCCTCATGCTGTTCCAAACCTGTATGGATTTCTTTTTTCCATAGAACACTGAAGATGATGTTAGGCAGAATGTTAGAGACCGACAGCCTCAGTCACCATTCACTTTCATTGCATCTTTTTTCCATGAAATGAAAGAGAATGGGGACTGAGGCTAACATTCTGCCTAATTTTCAGTTGTTGATGAACTATCCCTTAAAATGTAAGGCCAAAAGAAGCCAAAGCCCACCCACCCATGTTGCAGAGCTAATGGCTTCCCTCAGTTCAAGAAATTTTACTGTTGTAATATGATATTGATTTATGCCGGCAGTCATCCACTCAGAAATGTATCAATATTTCAACCCCAGTATTACTTTAATCATGTCATTTAACAATGATGTCAAATTTTCTTCACTGAGTTTGGATTGATCCCTTATGTAATAGGTGACTTAGTAGATCGATTTAAAATAAATTATGTGAGTGGGAGATGGACTTCTCAGACTTTACTGAAACTTAATAGATTGTCCAAAGCTTGCAGACACTGTTGAAGCCCTTCTGGTTCTCATATCATTACTGCCAGTATAAGTGATATCCACACTTAGAAAACAGCTCAAATTAAGCGGAAAGCTATTGTACTTAAAGTATTAAAGGAATACTTTTATGGTGCTTTGTTGTTGTTTTCTGGAGCTTTTTTTTGGGGGGGGGGGTCCCCATTGGCTTTCATTGTATAGAATAGAGCAGCCAGAACATGCTTAACATCTTTTGTGTTCCATGAAAGAATGTAAGTCAGTCAGTAAGTCAGTCAGTCAGTAAGTCAGTCAGTAAGACAGTCAGTAAGTCAGTCAGTAAGTCAGTAAGTAGGGCTGGGCTCCTATTGATATAGGCCCAGTACCACAATCATAGGCAGGAAGACCTGCTTCCTCCAATGTCTCCTTTTGCAGTCCCTTACTACCACCCAGTCTTTTACCTGCCTATGAATATCACAAAGCACAGCAGAGAGGTTTGCACAATAACGCAACACTTCATCCTCACACTGGTCAGTATCAGGCAACTGTCTTTTTTTGTGGTCCAATTCCCATGTTAAGAGGCCTGCCAAACAAAATTTCAAATGGGCTCAAACCATTTCTTTTCCTGAGCCTTGCCCGCATCTGCATTAACACCAATGTTGTCCAGTTTCAACCGAACATTTGACCAATTTGTTTTTTTAGTGTGCCATTTTCTCTTTCCACTGCTCCCCCACTCTTAGGGTGGTAGGCGCAGTGTGTTGTCATATAAATTCTCAAATACTGACCGGTGTGACTTAGGGATTGAGTCACAAAGTTGGTTCCATTGTCACTGCTAATTTTCCCTGGAATGCCCCATCTGGGTATTATTTCTAGCGTTAGCACATATTACACATATTTGACAACACTTTTGGGCATAAATGGAAAACTCCTTTGTGAACCAGTACCTATTTATTTCACTGTCATACGGGTTTGGAACGAAATAAGGGTAACGGAAGTATCGTTTGAATTAGAAAAATCGTACATATAAATATTTGGGTTGCCAAATCTTGGACAGATCCAGGTATCTAGACCCGCATCCATAATTCATTCCGCATGAATTCATCCCTCACGGTTTCTCTTGATAATACAGTAGTGGCTCTGGATAGAGTAACACTGTAGTCCACTGGAGACCAGAGCTGGAAGCAATGAAATACAGTACACTACACTCCCACAAGTGTGTGTGTGTGTGTGTGTGTGTGTGTGTGTGTGTGCAGAAGTAGGACATTTATCACTTTGTGCAGGCTGAGCCGATTAGAAAAGGAGATAAAGGGGGAGGTGAGGTTGGATACCTCACAGGGAGTCCACTGGGTACATTTGAAGTCAGAAGTTTACATACACCTTAGCCAAATACATTTAAACTCAGTTTTTCACAATTCCTTACATTTAATTATAGAAAACATTCCCTGTCTTAGGTCAGTTAGGATCACTATTTTAAGAATGAGAAATGTCAGAATAATAGTAGAGAGAATTATTTATTTTAGCTTTTATTTCTTTCATCACATTCCCAGTGGGTCAGAAGTTTACATACACTTTGTTAGTATTTGGTAGCATTGCCTTTAAATTGTTTAACTTGGGTCAAATGTTTTGGGTAGCCTTCCACAAGCTTCTTAGAATAAGTTGCTGGAATTTTGGCCCATTCCTCCTGACAGAACTGGTGTAACTGAGTCAAGTTTGTAGGCCTCCTTGCTCGCACACACTTTTTCAGTTCTGCCCAGATATTTTCTATCGGTTTGAGGTCAGGGCTTTGTGATGGCCACTCCAATACCTTGACTTTGTTGTCCTTAAGCCATTTTCATCAAGTCATTGTCCATTTGGAAAACCCATTTGTGATCGAGCTTTAACTTCCTGGCTGATGTCTTGATGTTTCTTCAATATATCCACATAATTTTCCTTCTTCATAATGCTATCTATTTTGTGAAGTGCATTAGTCCCTCCTGCAGCAAAGCACCCCACAACATGATGCTGCCACTCCCATGCTTCACGGTTGGGATGGTGTTCTTCGGCTTGCAAGCCTCACCCTTTTTCCTCCAAACATAACAATGGTCATTATGGCCAAACAGTTCAACTTTTGTTTCATTAGACCAGAGGACATTTCTCCAAAAGGTAAGATCTTTGTCCCCATGTGCACTTGCAAACTGTATTCTGTTTTTTTTTTTTTTTTTGACGATTTTGGAGCAGAGGCTTCCTTGCTGAGCAACCTTTCAGGTAATGTTGATATAGGACTCATTTTACTGTGGATATAGATCCTTGTCTACCTGTTTCCTCCAGCATCTTCACAAGGTCCTTTGCTGTTGTTCTGGGATTGATTTGCACTTTTCGCACCAAACTACGTTCATCTCTAGGAGACAGAATGCATCTCTTTCCTGAGCGGTATGATGGCTGCATGGTCCCATGGTGTTTATGCTTGCGTACTAATGTTTGTACAGATGAATGTGGTACCTTCAGGCATTTGGAAATTGCTCCCAAGGATGAACCAGACTTGTGGAGGTCCACAAATTTTTTTTTCTGAGGTCTTTGCTGATTTCATTTGATTTTCCCATGATGTCAAGCAAAGAGGCACTGAGTTTGAAGGTAGGCCTTAAAATACATCCACAAGTACACTTCCAATTGACTCCAATTAGCCTATCAGAAGCTAATTGTCTAAATGTCTAAAGGCTTGACATCATTTTCTGAAATTTTAGATGTCCTAAACGACTTGCCAAAACTATAATTTGCTAATATTAAATCTGTGGAGTGGTTAAAAAATGAGTTTTAATGACTTCTACCAAAAGTGTATGTAAACTGTATTTGTGCCCCCACCTGCAGACTGTTACCCATCATGATGAGTGGGCTAGCCCGTGGTTACTGCCTTCATCTGCGACTGCACCTTCAACACCAGGGGATTCACCCTGCAAAATTGTTTCTGCGGGGCAGGGGGAGGGAAGGAAGGAGGTTGTCATTGCCAATAAAATAGTCAATCTTAGACATCTTTAGGATGGTGGAAGATGGGTGCTTTTGTGGTTGACTGGAAAACAAAAGAAGTTGGTGGGATACATCAGGGAATCTCATGAAAAAATGTGCAGTTCATATTTCTCCACAAAATAAAACGAAGTTAGAAATTATTGCATAAAGAAATTGAAGCCTGTTTTAGGACCATTAAGATTTTTTGCATTGTGACATTTAAGCACATTTCCTCCCTAGTTCTTGTTACCATAATGTATCCAGACATTTCACTTTTGAGGCTTTTGTAATTCTTAGAATTCTCAGTGGTGATTTTCATAGATTCTCAATACAGTACTACACTACTTTTTATTTATTTTTTACAGGCAATACAAAAAATACCACCATGACATAAATACTTTAAATTTGAATATTATTATTATTTTCGCCTTATATAAATGAGAATACGATTTTTCTGTATTTCAGTATGGAGAATTGTGAGAGACATTTACTTAATTTGGATGAAAGTAATGTCTTAATGCAAAACATCTTGTTGAATTTCACGAATAAGTGTGCAGGTCTTATTTCTCCCCAAAAACATATGTAAAAAAAAACAAGAAACGGTTAGTTAAAAGAAATTATATTTTGCATAAAACACATGAAGCCTATTTGTAGGACCATTAGGATTTTTTTCAATTGTGACATTATTTTCATGACAAATAAGCACATTTCCCACCAAACTCTCATCGTAATATGTCCGAACATTCTACTTTTGGGTTTTTTGTCATTCTTATTATTCTCAGTGGTGATTTTCATTAGATTATGATTTACAATAATATAATATATAGGCCTAAAATGTTGCCAGCAGTACAACAAATACTATTTTTTGCCAAAAATGCAAACATTTCCATAGACTGTGTCTGGGTCTGTTGACATGTAAAATATTGATTAAAAAAACCACCCACATATTCTCTCAGAATCCAGATGAATTATGATTATGTGGAAGATTTAAAAGCTTTTCTACACTAATATAAAATCTGCAATGCTAGATATATGAATAATGTATAATGTGTGAATAAAGTTTACCCACATATCTATCCCCTCTTATCATTAGTGGCTGAACATCCCAGCAGTCAAACTTAAGGCTTGATTGAGAGATGTAGCAGCCAATAATATAATAACTACCATTAATGTAATAACTGCCAATAATGTAATAATGTTTTTAATAATTTTTTTATTAACCCAGCCAATAATGTAATAGCCAGCCAATAATGTAAGAACTTATTACATTATTGGCTAAACGTTATTACGTTATTGGTTCAGAAATGTTATTACATTATTGGTAAGTTATTACATTACTGACCTTTATTACATTAAGAATGGAAAATGTATTAAGTTATTGGCAGTTATAACTTTAACGGTAGTTATTATATTATTGGCTTCTACAAGAGATAATAGCTTCAATCAATCTTGATTGCTCCTGTCTACTGAATTCATGAGGCTATGCCCAATGGGCTAATTTAATTATTGAAAGCACATGTATTGTCTAGTAGTAATTTGCAAAAAAATAAAATAATAATAATAACAAAAGAAATAATGTTGTTTAAATCATTGTTTTAAAGGTCGTTTTAGGGTTTACAGCAGTACATGTTCATGGTAATAAAGTTTTTAAATGGATTAGACTTAATGAAAAATGTTAATGTCTTATTTTATATTATTTTATTCTAATTTTGGGGTAAAGTATGACCTGAATATTTTTTCACCTTATTCACCCTACTAGTCTTTGATTATAAACTAGCCTAAATGTTTCCACCAACAATGTATTTCTGTCACATTTCAATGAAATAATTGAGGCTAGATGTAATATTTAAGTGTAGAAAGAAATCATGGTACAGGCAGTAGAAAATATATGCAATTACAAATGTATACATCAACAATAGGGCATCCCTCGCCCCACCCCCACCCGCTAATGAAAAAAAGACTGAGTTCCCATGTGTGAGGTGATAATGACCTGCCATGTCAGTGTGTGCTCCTCCTCCACCCCCAACTGCTGGGTGATGAGCGTTCCTCTTCTCTGTACTGATGTCTTCTGTGCTGGATCTGTCATTAGTGAAGGGACGGGCCCATAAAACACGTCATCGGGGAGTCAGACGCTGACTGTGATAGACTACATTTACATTTATGCATTTGGCAGACGCTTATATCCAAAGCGACTTACAGTGCACTTATTACAGGGACAATCCCCCTGGAGCAACCTGGAGTTAAGTGCCTTGCTCAAGGACACATTTGTGGTGGCTGTGGGGATTGAACCAGCAAACTTCTGATTACCAGTTATGTGCTTGCATAGTGCCAGCAAATTTGATGCATGCTTATTGAAACAAAGATAAACATAATATTATGCGACTAAACGTTGCTTTATGGAGAGCTTACAACATACTAAATCTTGCATTAAGAACTGGTGGAGTGACAAAATTAAGCAGCCAGCTTGCATAGTGTACATGACATAAAAGCAGTGCCCTGATAAATGAGGATTTATTTCGGAATCCCCTCTCGGGAGATAATTCCGAAGAGTGCCTCCGCAACACTACGTGCGGAGATGTTGCGCTGAGGCACTTCTTCTGAATATTGCATTGCGTAATCCACCAGGATTAACGGAAAGCGATGCCCGTGTGCTGTCCGTTCTAATCCAGTGAGGTCTATGCCAATTCGTTCGAAGGGGACCTTGATCAGCGGAAGAGGGTGCAATGGCGCTTTTGGAGTTGCCGGCGGATTCACCAGCTGACAGTCACGGCATGCTGCACACCACCGGCAAACATCCCCGTGAATGCCCGGCCAATAGACACGGGCCATGAAACAGCTTAGTGTTTTCCCCTGTCCCAAGTGACCTGCCATCGGATTATAATGAGCCGCCTGGAATAACATTTCCCGATGACTCTTTGGCACTAACAACTGGGTTGTATTTTCGTTTGTCTTAGTGTCCTGCATCACTCTATACAACTGCTCTTTTTTAATTGAAAAATATGGATATGCAAGGGTGATGCCCGGCTGAAGACATTGGCCATCGATCACTATCACTTGGTCAAATGTGTGGTTTAGGGTTTCATCTCGCGACTGCTCTAAGGGAAATCCTCCATCGGAAATTCCCTAAGGGCGGGGAAGGATGACACCTCCCCCGGTGTCAGTCTGATGCGGAACAGATGCAGACGGCCCAGGCCAAGCCTCCCCAGCCAGCACTTCGCCCATCTCACATCGACATGCTTTCTTACAGGACCCATCCACACACAACCCCTTCAATAATAATCGAAAAGCCGGCCAATTATTTCCCAAAGTTAGTGGATGGGTGAGTCAAAGACTAATCACCACCTCGTCATTATGCTTTTGTCCCCGGAACATTATTGTGACAGTCACTATGGTACAATCCTGAATATCCCCGTGCACACAACTCACCCGATTATTTGCATTCAATGCCCCGTTTTGAACCAAGCATTGATGAATGGAGGTTTGATTACAACCTGAATCCACCAAGGCATGGTATGTACCCCCATTGAGGTTATCTGGTACGTCCCTGCTCGATCGGGGGTGGTCTGTGGAGTGTCAGGGACCTGGATCAAGGCTCCCACCTCCATTACCGGGCACAGATCTTGGACATGACACGGCTCCCCGCAACTCCAGCAGACCGGCCCAAGCCTCCCACCCACACCTGTGGCAGCAGGTTCCCTCACCTGGGATGAAAAGAGGGGAGAGGGGGGTTTGGTGGTACAGGGAACCCCCAAGACCGGGGAGCCGGTTTCGGGGGAATGTTCCCCCGTTTCCAGGGGAATGGAACTGGCCGAAAGGGGGGGTGCTTGGATGAGACAACGGGGGGGAAAGGGCATGGGGCGCGCCGGAACACGGATATACCGTCAGATGGTCTTCTTCCAGCTGGACCACTTCGTCCAGCGATGCCGGACGGTGGCACTGGACACACTCCCATTTCGGCAGCCAGGAGACGAACTGCTCCAGCACCACCAAGTTGATAACATCATCGGCATCACTGTTTTCCCTAGCCAGCACCCACCGCCGGCAGGCGTCATGGAACTGCTGAGCAAAGGTAAATGGGTGGCCGACCTCACTTAGCGTCAAAGAGCGGAAGCACTGGCAGTGTTCTTCTGGGCTGCGGCCAACCCATTGCAGGATGGACTTTTTCAATAACTCCTAGTCCAGGAGGTCGGCAACCGGAAGTTGTTGTGCCTCAATCTGGGCTTCCCAGGTGAGCAGCGGCAGAAGATGTACCACCCATTGCTCCTGCAGGCCATCTTAGGACTTTGGCGTGTGCTCAAAGAGCTCGAGGTAGGCCTCCAGATCATCTTGAGGGCCCATCTTTGTAAGGGCAGCGGCCGCTCCCTCCTGGGGTACAAGGCTCTGCAGCACCCGCTGGTCATCCTTCTGGGCCCGCAGCAGTACCTCGAAACGATGCTGCTGCTCTGTGCGTAGGTCCATGAGGGCCTGGTGTTGGGCCTGGTGGATGCTGGCCAGGATCCTGAAGACACTCTCCAGCAGCGACAACTCTGGCAGCGTATCCTCTTCCTCGTTTTCCTAGCTTTTGGCACCATTGTAACAAGTTCAAAGGAATGAGAGAGTGGGAGACGGCGATTCCAACTCAGGAATGTCACTTTTATTTACAAAATAATGCGTTCGTTTCAATGCATAATGCTAAAGCTTCATAAACAAAATGGCATCGGCCAATACACACAAACAGCTTGTCAGCTGGGCTCTCTCTCTCACACACTCTGAGGACTGGCCCTTTTATTTCCCCATCTTTCACTGTGAACACAGAAACAAGCAATTACCAGCAGTTAATCTCAGGTGAGAACCTTTACCACTTACTCTCTTTCCAGAAGAATGCTCGACCATGCCTTCGCCTCCACACCACCTAGTAAACTCTAGAGACTGTTGTACGTGAAAATCCCAGGAGATCAGCAGTTACAGAAATACTCAAACCAGCCCGTCTGGCACCAACAATCATGCCACGGTCAAAATCACTGTGATCAAATTTTTTCCCCATTCTGACAGTTGATGTGAACATTAACTGAAGCTCCTGATCTGTATCTGCATGATTTTATGCATTACACTGCTGCCACATGATTGGCTGTTAGATAATAGCATGAATAAATAGGTGTACAGGTGTTCCTAATAAAGTGCTCAGTGAGTGTAATACAGATTTATAAAATAGATAGTTCTGATTACGCAAAACCCAGGGGTCGGATGCACCAGGCATGCGTAAGTTACAACTTAGACTAGTTATACTGTAAATGGACACTAAGTTACTATTCACGCACGTCTAAATATTTGAATTGAACCTCTATTAAACTTAGGCAAAACGTAACCCTACGTGTAAACTAAATATTTATGGAGGCCTCCGACCAGGAATATACAAAAGGAAACTGATTAAATTATATCAATATCTCATGTTTTGCATGACAGATTTGAATCCATTTACAACTGTACATATTTACAAGGGAGAATGTTGTCTTAACTTATTAGCGGCTCTTAAGCATGAAACTGATCTAAATGGTGCACTTTCCATGGCGTCCATTTTTCCAGTCTGTTGTATTATAATTATTTATTGTAACTTATTAATTTTACGTACAGTTCCTGAGTATTATTATTTACATATTTGCATGTACTATTTATTATATTTACTTATTTTTTATGTATCGTATTTCAATGGAAATGTAATTTATTACCACTGACAGTTGCACGAGTCAAAAAAAGGTTTGATCATCAAACAAACAAGATAAAAATGAAATGTGTGGCTTTTCAACACTTCTGTTTACAAATTTGATGCATGCTTATTGAAACAAAGATAAACGTCATATTATGCCACTAAACGTTGCTTTATGGAGAGCTTACAACATACTAAATCTTGCATTAAGAACTGGTGGAGTGACAAAATTAAGCACTGACTTATAGTTACCAAGCTATTTGTTTGAACTTTACAGGCCAACTTTAGTGAGACCTTATGCACAACTTTCCCCCATTCACCAAACTACTGTGTATATCCATTGTTGTCAGGGACTATATATTTTTGTGGAAAGATGGTGCTTAATAAATTTGCTTAATAAAATTACATTTTAATTAAAAAATTGTGTGATTAATAATAATAATAATATATATATATATATATATATATATATATATATATATATATATATATATATATATATACACTGTAGTAACTGTTACAGCATGAATACTCTCACTTATGAAAATAGTCATGGCTAATGGGTATTGCTGAGCACAAGGCTTGCATTTTTGTTATTTAAATAATGTATAAAAAAACTTTTCCCTCTCAGGTGCCTGTGTTACGGCCCATGGATCTGATGGTGGAGGCAACACCTCGCCGCATTTTTTCTAATGCACACACCTATCACATCAACTCTATCTCGGTCAACAGCGACAACGAGACATACATGTCGACAGATGACCTGAGAATAAACTTGTGGAACCTGGAAATCATGAACCGAAGCTTCAGTATCCTTTCACAATTACCCTCTCTTAAATATGAATGGTTTCATGTCAGAAAAATTTGGGGTCTGTATTTTTTTTGTCGTTGTATGATATATTAATTTAGCACAACACAGTCTTGTACCTCTTTTAGAAGTAACGATTCAGTTATTATAAAAGGGAAGGTTACGGCACTAAAATTGTATTGGGTGCATCATGTTTACTGGTGTTCACACATCTGAAAACAAATGTCAACAAAATTTTGTATTAATGTGTCAAGTCAGTTGAATTTTGTATTAATGTGCCAAATCTATACATTTACAAGTCCATATTATCTGTTTAGGCTAATGAACTTCAGGTCTTTTAATTGGTGGATACATTTATTAATTTAATTATTCATTATTAAAATGTTGTGTCTTTATCATACTGCTGTAGCTGATGAATTATACATTCAATTAGAAATGGGTCAAAATGGTCCAAGTTTATCTAGCTTTTCTTTTAGCTTTAATATATTTTTTGTGGTGGTATTTTAACCTCTTGAGAACCGAGCGTGACTGCTGTGTGCATTTTCCATTTCCCTTTTTGATTTGTAAAAATAAATAAATAAAATAATTCTTGACCAAATAGTTTTCCTAAAAATGTATGTCCACATATGTGGACAGTGGGACTAAGTTGTAAAATTAAAATAATACCAAGCTATAGAAATATATATATATATTTATTTTAATCAAATTGTTTATAGTGTTTCCAATAGTGTTGGTTATTCATGTTCATGAAAGCTATAGGATGCACCCTTGCTCTCTATTTAGCGAATGACTTAACCTCCAGTGTGATGTCTGTCTGCACTGGTATCAAAACAGTTCAAAATGCACCTTATTTTCATCCTAACTCCATATAAAGCCTCTGAAAGCAACATTTTCCAGCTTTTGAATGAACCCATTGATTCAAAATGTGATAAGTCACAGTAACTATAGTATTTCTAAATAAAATATGCACTAAAGTACACATTAATGTACATTGTGTTTATCAGCGTGGCATTTCATGATAAATCGCTCAAATTTAAAAAATGCCATATTGGATGAAACAAGAGACTCTCTTTTGACTAACAAGTTTCAATGTAAAAACTTAATGAGGTTTCTTACCAGATGTAGTTTTGTTGGCATTTCTCCCAAAGACAAGCTCGGCGGCATGTTTTTTTGTCACATGAAAGTTTGACCACTTACTGACAGCACAGAGTCTTCTTAAATGAGATCAGTTGGTTTAAATGAATTTAAATTATTGTGTATAGTGAAGCCAAAATACAACGTCCACGCATGTGTATGCGGGGTCGTACGAGGTTAAAGGGAATCAAATTTAGAGACACAAATTGGAAAGACAGCGTGTTGTTTTTTAACACTATAACCCTTTCTGAGAATTTGTGTCTCTAAATTAATTCCCTATGAAAGCACAGATTTCGTCAAAACAGCACTGTTTTAACAAATCCACTGCATTTAGTTTCAAGACAATAAAGCTGTTCACACAGGCAGAAAAAAATCCCCCAAAAATGTATCTGACTCAAATCCGTTTAAGATCACCAAATCAGTGCAAACCTCTTTTAAAATAATTCAGATATTAGCTTTAACCACCCATACCACAACGCAATAAGGTTGAATGTCTCACACGAATATGGGACACTTAAGCATTTTGAGCGCTTTAATACAGGACGGGGTCCTCTTCGGTATCCGACCCTTTTATGCTTCAATACGGGATGTTTCGCTACCCGTATGGGATAAAATATGGGACATCCGGCTAGAAAGGGACAGTTGTAAATCCTAGCAGCAATAAGCACTGCATATGCCACGTCTCCCGTTTTTTAAGCTGTTGTCTATGACAAATGTATTAATATTTGGATATTTCCCTCATGAAAAGCATCCATTGCTAAACACTCAAGCATGGTGAACATATACACATGTTTGCATCGTTACTATGACAACTAATGTGGACGTGCTAGCAAAAGCTACTGCAGTCTAAACAGAAAAAAAAAAATCAGATCTGTCTACATATAACCTGCAGTTTAAATAGTCAGTCTAAAAAATCAGATTTAAGAAAAAAAATTGGATTTTTCCTGCAGTGTTAACAAAGCCTAACTGTCAGACTCAAATGTGTCTGGTTGTTAAAATTGTTGGTGTATGTGCACATGCACATACACTTTCTTACTGTTTTTCAGTGTCTTGTGCCATGAGCATTGTGTTTTTAAGTCGATGCATCGAGTTAAAATAGTTAAAAATCTTTTAGTCTAATTGCTGGGTTTTTGAAATTATGTAGATTTGCACATTCCTAAAAGCAATAAGCCGTTTTGGGTCATGCCTAACAACACCCCTTAACAATGAACTGAACACTGAAATGCATGGCCACCTACAGCTTGTTGCTTTGTCATAAGTTACTTTGCACTCAGACACAATAAATACTGACATGCTTCTGTTACTAAGCTAAGAACAAAAGGATTCTCCTAAACCAGCGATCAAACAAAACCAATAAACCACCAGCAGACTGTCTTAGCTGACACTTAATTCTGACAGATAACACCTTTTGTGTTGTACATTACGCCCTTTATCAAGTATCCGCCACTAATCTTGACCCTTGCCTAGCTCTCCCGAAGGTAAATAGTGTCTGGCTTACTCAGGCACGCGTCCCTATCGATCATTACTGATTTCTGTTTGCAAGGACCCTGCAGAGATGAGATGAGAATCTCTGTGGACAACCAGTATGGATGGTTAGTGGCTAGTGCCGCTCAGGGGACATGGAGAGAAGACAAAGATTGTTATTAACCAAAACTCACATTGTAAACATATGATCCTCACTATGTCGTGATGAATAACTTGTCACTGCCCAATACCAACAAATTTATATGATGCTATTTTTATTGCTTCTTGAGCTCTTTTATAAGGTTTTTCTGATATGAGCAGGTAGTGCAGTGTAGTGTAGTGTAGCAAAATATCAAATACTCCTGGGAGAAATTTTCTCAGTTACGGTTTCTCAGTTGCGGATTTACCTTTTTGTAAGCCGGTTTTATGTGGTCTTTTGGGAAATGTAGAAGACATTCCTTTTGCTTTATCCACTATATAGTCTCACATAGCCAGGCTTTTGACTATCAGCATAATGTCTGGTTCACTATGCAGCCATTTCTGGCCACTAAAGGCCACGGTATACTTCCATTTTTCTGCTTGCTGATAAGTCTCGTGCAGTGTGGGTGACGCAAATTTTGTCATCAGAACAGTCCGCACAGACTGTCTGCGTGCAGCCCTGCTTTTTTTAACAACCCTCATCTGTGTTGTTTGTATATATACTTGCAGTTGACTACTAAAGAGTATCACAAAGCAGTTGTAGAATGTGTGTAGACTTTGTAGTCTCAGTCTGTCTCAGTCTAATTCAGTCTGTCCAAAAGTAATAAGTACTGATTAGTATATCATATAAGCTGAATATACAGTTCTGCTTGTGGATATCCAGTTTACTTGCTTCTAAGTGCCTCAAAGAAACAAGATATTTATTAAAAGGGATTTGAAGGTTTATGAATATTCTTGGAATTCATTGTTCATTTCAGTGTTAATTTTCACAATTTTTTATTTTTATTAAATGTAGTTTAAATTTAGTAGAGCTGTCAATCTTAATGCATGTGATTAATTTACAACGTTTTAACACTTATTTTTTTTCTTAATCGTGATTAACGCATTTACCGTTATTAAACCATAAACCAGCATATACACTGGTTGGAGCAGGGCAGAACATTTGCAATGTGTCTGCCCTGAGTCATTACACTGACGCAAACACCACAACACACACATAACAGCCGTGTCAGTGATCAAATGACGGGGAAAGGGCCTCTTAATGCTATTTATTGTACAAAACAAGCCCAGATGGGACTTGTTATAGAAATCGAGTACACTGGTGAGCAAAAACATTATGACCACCTGCCTAATATGCTTTAAGTACTCCGCGTACTGCCAAAACACAACCGTCCCGACAAGGCATGGACTCTACAAGACCCCTGAAGGTGTCCTGTTGTATCTGTCACCAAGACATCAGCAGCAGATCATTGCTGTAAATTGCAAAGTGGAGCAGCCATGTATCAGACTTGTTGGTCCAGCACATCCCACAGATGTTCAATTGGATTGAGATCTGGGGAATTTGGAGGCCAGGGCAACACCTTGAACTCTTTATTATGATCCTCAAACCATTCCTGAACAATATGTGCAGTGTGTCAGGGTGCATTATCCTACTGCCACTGCCATCAGGGAATACCACTGCCATGAAGGGGTGTACCTGGTCTCCAACAATGTTTAGGTAGGTGGTACGTCAAATTGACATCCACATGAATGGCCAGACCCAGGGTTTCCCAGCAGAACATTGCCCAGAGCACAGGGATTAAAGTTCTCCGTCGCTACGATGGATTTCTGTCAATAGAGGGTATGAACTGACATCACTTTCCCACCGGAACACGCCCCCTCAGTCGGACTGAGTGGCAAAACATCCTGCAACATTGCTGCCTTTAGTATGGGAAACTGCGAAAACAGGAGTAAAACAAACAATGATCTGCTTAAATTAAAGGCAGTTGGACTCAACAGTGATCCTTACAACTTACCAAAGAACCAGTGGTCCATGGACATTAACATGTGGCCAGGAATCGGGTTTCCTGACATTTATATGTACCTGATATGGTTTCACCGCCAAAAAGCAGAAAAAGTGAAAAGCACTCTAGAGACTTTTGCACAAGAATTGCTCTTTTTGTTCTTTAATGGTGGTGCTGTTAGATTTGTTTGTTTTTTTTTTCTGTCAAGTGTTAAGAGGTTCACCATCATTTAAATTTTCTGTGACTTGTGCCACAGTAGACCTTCTGTCGGTTCGGATCAGACGGGATAGCCTTCGTTGCCCTCGTGCATCGATTAGCTTAACACCCTGTCGCCAGTTTGTGGTTTGTCCCTCCTCGGACCACTGTCGGTAGGTACTCACCACTGCTGACCGGGAGCACCCCACAAGCCTTGCATTTCAGAGATGCTCTGACCAAGTTGTCTGGCCATAACAATTTGTCCCTTGACAAAGTCGCCCAGGTCTTTACTCCTGCCCATTTCTCCTGCATTCAACACGTTGACTACGAGAACTGATTGTTCGCTTATCATCTAATCTACCCAGACATAGACATGTGGCCTTGTTAGGAGACTGCACTGCTCCTGTGAGTGGTCATAATATTTTGGCTCATCAGTGTACTTTGCAGCCTCTGTAAGGTGCAATTTAATCACAGAAGCATGTCAAGTCTAAACTATCACCAAAATGCAGAATGAGACGTTGTTTGCAAGTGCTTTTCATGTGGAGTTCAAAGTGGTGCTTGACGCTAGTGTTGATGCCCTGACACAAATCATGAATGCAGCTTCACGATTGCTGTAGTGATTACAATGAATATGCAACCTAAGGTTGCAACCTAACCTAACAATCCAATCTTTAACCAAGTATTCAAATATTTTGAAAAATGTATAAACTGCTTACAATTATTTAAATTAAATAAAAATGTGCTGGTTGGATTACAATGTGCAAGACAAAGAAGAACATTGTGACTAAGACAAAGAATGCCGTGACCATTGAACAACAATGTATAATGGTCTATTCACGTGAGGAGCTCCTTCAGTGCCAGAGTCAAGCGGTTGCATGTCCGAGGGAGATTCCGGTGGAGTTAAGAATACGGAGAAGAGAAACTCGTTCCGGCGCGTTGGTGAGGAAAAGGAAGATGGATAGGAGGTGGAGATACAAGCCGTGTCTTCCTGTACAGTTTGCCTATCAGGCTGATATTGTTGTGGAGGATGCTATTATTTACATGATTCACAGGGCTTACACACATCTGGAGAGGCTACAAAGTATTGTGAGGATAATGTTTTTTGACTTCTCAAGTGCTTTTAACACAGTCCAGCCACTCCGGTTGACTGAGAAGCTCTCTGCGATGCAGGTAGATCAGGACATTGTGGCATGGATTATAGACTACTTTCCCAACAGGCCGCAGTATGTCAGGTTGAAAGGCTGCTTGTCAGATGTGGTGACGTGCAATACTGGTGTATCGCAGGGAACTGTATTGTCACCATTCTTATTCACTCTCTACACCGCTGATTTCAGTTTTGTTTCGGGAAAGTGTCACTTACAGAAGTTCACAGATGACTCCTCCATTGTCTGCTGTATTACAGATAAGGATGAGGAGTATAGAGATCTGATTGAGACCTTTATTGGATGGTGCGAAAGTAATCATCTTCAGCTCAACATTGGGAAAACCAGGGAGCTGGTGGTGGACTTTCGACATAGTAAGAGGCCCCTCATTCCTGTTGCCATAAGAGGGAGTGGAGATAGTGGATTCAAGGTGAGGAAGGCAAGCTCTGTGGTGGGGATAGAACTGGACAGTGTAGAGGAGGTGATTGAAAAGAGGATGAGAAGAAAGCTAGAAGCTGTTGTGGCCAATCCATCACATCCTCTTTATGCTGAGCTTAGGCAGATCAAGAGCAAGTTTTGTCACAGATTTATCCAGCCACATGCTTCAAAATGCTTGGGGTGGTCTTTTGTGCCATCAGCTATAAGACTCTATAATGCCACAGTACCCAGTATCTCCTCTCACTCCACTGATTTGAGTTGCAGTACCACACACCACTATTCATAGAAATTGTTATTCTAAAGGATATGTATGTAATTTAGTAATTGGAAGTAGCGGAGTGTATAAAATATTGAGTACTTGCACAGGTATATATTCTTATTATTGTTCTTTTATTGTTATAGTTTTATATTATTTATCTCATATTTTGATTTTACATTTGTATAGGTATTTATGGAAATGTTTTATCCATTCTGTTATCTGCTCATACTTATGCTGCTGCTGTGTCAAACAAAATTTCTCCTATGGGGGATCAATAGAGATACATACATACAAACATGTATCAAACATATTAAAGTTGAATATGTAAAATTAAACAATATGAGAAAACTCCAGAAAACCCGATCTCCTGAAATAATAGCATATAATGAATATACTGAAGTAGTAGCTACTTTGTAGAAGTTACACCATTGTAATTCCTTGTTTTTAGACAGTTTAAGATATTGGTTTACGGAGTGTGTTTTTACGGAAACAACGTATTCACAATTTAAGTTACTAATTCTGACTAGTGTGTCAGTTCATTTGTTCATTCACTTTATTGTCTGTGCAGATGTAAATTGTAGTATTACGTTTATGTTGTAGAAATAGCTGATGCGTTTGAGTGAGGTAATTATCCCTTTTGTAAAGTAAATTGGTCATGTGTTTAGCTCTTTTACCTCACGAAGCTCAAACAAAGACATTTTTGAACCATTACATGTTTTAATTAAAACCGTGTAACTATCATCATCATTGATTTTGTCAATGAACATTTTTGACAGTAATTTCGTTTATGAGATTAACACTGGTTCATCTGTCTTAATTTTACTTAATTTGCCATGTTAAGTATGTGAAATGTTGGACTGTGTTGTGGTTCCTTCACCATGCTTACTCAGATATTGTGGACATTAAGCCTACCAATATGGAAGAACTGACTGAGGTGATCACGGCAGCCGAGTTTCACCCCAACCAGTGCAACACTTTTGTCTATAGTAGCAGTAAGGGCTCCATAAGATTGTGCGACATGAGAGCCTACGCACTCTGTGACAACCACTCGAAATGTGAGTTCAACTTAAGCTCTAACTCTTTTGGTGGATTTTTGATTAATATCTGCTGTACATTTAGTTTGTCAACAGACAAGCTGTGCGAGTGATTGCAAATATTACATATATTTCTCAAACAGAGTTCTCGTTCTAAACAGATGAACTCTCAAGACCCAGACAATACCAGACTCTCTAAAACCTCTTAGATCACTTGTCCCCAACCCTGTTCCTGGAGGCCCCCTAACATTTTGTATACCTCCCTAATCAAACACACCTGATTCAACTCATCAGCTCGGTAGTGGAGACTTCAAGACCTGAATTGGGTGTGTCAGAAAAGGGAAATATATATATTTTTTTCATAATGTGCAGTGTTGGGGGGCCACCAGAAACAGGGTTGGGAATCACTGTCATAGACCCAGAAAATACTAGGCCTTTTAAGATCTGGACCAATACTAGAAAATTCATGACCCAGATCCTAACCAAGACCTGTTGGTCCAACAACCAATCTAACTAAAATGCATTTGTTTCAACATCTGAGCTACTTTGTACAGTGGCTAAATAGCCATTAAGGGCCATGCGATTTTTGTGAAATCATCTGCAATAGTGAAGATACTATGCCGACCTGTGATTGAGATAATTATTACCTTTAGCATGCTGGAAATAGACAGTGGCCAATACCCAGATCTACACAAAGACTAAGTTTTCAAAGCCAGATTAAGACCAAGTAATGAGACCCAGTCCAAGGACAACTTTGTGTGGTCTAATGACCAATTCCACAAGATAATGAAGCCAAATCTGCTCCCAAAATATTGCTTGTATATTAATGTCTTCTTGTTTCCCTCTGTCAGTATTTGAGGAACCAGAAGACCCCAGTAATCGCTCCTTCTTCTCAGAGATCATCTCTTCCATCTCAGATGTGAGGTTCAGCCACAGCGGACGCTACTTGATGACTCGTGACTACCTCACAGTGAAGGTGTGGGATGTCAACATGGAGAACAAACCTCTTGAAACTTACCAGGTACCAAGATGCAGTTGAGATGTTGTCCTTTGAAATGTTTTTAGGTATTACCAAAAAACCTTCATTGCAGATCTACAAACATTTGGCTCACTATATGACAGCACTTAGCTAAAAGCCACAAGGTGAACCATATTGACCATTAAGCATTGTGATGATCCAACAAAACTGCCACTCCATACATTTTGCAGTCATTACTGCAAAATATGTCTTTAGTTTCGAAGACATATTTTGTGTTTGATAGAATTCAGTGATGGAAATGACCGCTGATGGTAATGACATTTTTACAATTTATGAAATAACATTGGACTGCTTTGTCTTGCTAAAGGCTAATTTCATAGCTATCATTTTATATTATACACACAATTAAACAATATTTTCACACTTTTTGCATAATTTGGAAAAAATAACATTTTGATTGGAAATGGTGCCTAAAAACAATATTCTGCCTGCAGGTGCAGTTTACCTGGATTTTTTTGTTTTTTTCAAACATCATTATCTCATATTTCATCTCAAGCATGCTCTTCACTCACAATTGTCCTCTTGGTTGATAAGTATTAGGGATGCACCGTTGAATCGCCTACAGATATTTATCAGCCAGTTAATGACCAAATTAAAACCATCGGCATATCCGTTATGAGCATGAAAACACTGATATGAAAAACCAATGGTTTATTTATAATTAATTAGTAACACATCTAATTTAAACTGTTTGAAATGCACAATCCAGAAATAATAATAGCCACAATATGTAGAAGGGTTAGCACACCTAAGAACATGTAATATTAAATTTGTATTCTCTTGTTTTCATGTTAATGTGGAAAATCTGACAAGACAGTTGTTAAAGCAGCACTTGCCTTTAAGCTACATGATGAGGGAAATCATCCAAAATGCTTTGAAACGAGCATATTTTGACTTCTGAGACTTCTGTAAAATAACCATTAATACTGCATGATTGAATTAATATTGAAATCACAATATGGCCTTGCACGATTACTACAATTTGAAAAGCTGCGTTTTAAAATATAGTCTGCATTTAGCGCTTCAGTCAGGGCTTCAGTCTGCACTGTGTGAGTAGGCGGCGCCCTCTAGCGGTCCAGGCGGCATTATCTTTTATCCATTATACCACTATAATACAGAATTGAAAAGGTGGTTTTGTTCCTTTAGTTAGAACTTTTTTTTTTGGCCATAGAATTGCCCAAGAACAGAAAGCTGAGGCTGCAAAGGGCACAAGCTCACCAAAACTGGACAGTTAAAGACTGGAAAAACATAGCCTGGTCTGATGAATCTTGATTTCTGCTGAGGTACACAGATAGGCTTACTGCAGCCTCAGCTTTCTTTTCTTGGCTGACAGAAGTGAAAGCCGACGTGGTCTTCTGCGGTTGTAGCCCATTCGCCTCAAGATTCAATGTGTTGTGCATTCTGAGATGCTATTCTGCTCACTACAATTGTACAGAGTGGCTATCTGAGTTACCGTTGCCTTTCTGTCAGCTCAAACCAGTCTGGCCATTCTCCGTTGACCCCACTCATCAACAAGGCATTTCCGTCCACAGAACTGCCGCTCACGGAAGGATTTTTTGTTTTTGGCACCATTCTGAGTCAACTCTAGAGACTGTTGTGTGTGAAAATCCCAGGAGATCAGCAGTTACAGAAATACTCAAACCAGCCCATCTGGCACCAACAATCATGCCACGGTCCAAATCACTGAGATCACATTTTTTCCCCAATCTCATGGTTGGTGTGAACATTAACTGAAGCTCCTGACCCGTATCTGCATGATTTTATGCAATGCACTGCTGCCACACGATTGGCTGAATAGATAATTGCATGAATAAGTGGTGTACAGGTGTACCTAATAAAGTGGTCGGAAGTGTAGATCCACACAAGTAGGTTTTATTGTCATTGTCAAATAATGCACAGGACTCGGATTAGTGAGTGTATTGTGAACTTGGAGTTATTGAACCTCTGTGCCTGTTTCTGTCTTTTACAGGTCCATGACTACCTTAGAAGTAAACTCTGCTCTCTGTACGAGAACGACTGCATCTTCGACAAATTTGAATGTGTCTGGAATGGGATGGACAGGTCTGTGAAAATCATTCGATCACCAGATTTTGCAATATTTTGAGACTGACTACCAGTTCTTATTTTATAGCTTCTTGCAACTAATTGTCGTATTCTTTTCCCATTAGTGTCCTAATGACAGGCTCTTACAACAATTTCTTTCGTATGTTCGATCGAAACACTAAACGGGATGTGACGTTGGAGGCCTCGCGGGAGAACAGCAAACCCAGAGCCATCCTCAAACCACGCAAGGTTTGCATTGGCGGCAAACGGCGCAAAGACGAGATCAGTGTGGACAGCCTGGACTTCAGCAAGAAGATCCTTCACACGGCTTGGCACCCCAATGAGAACATTATCGCCGTTGCTGCCACTAACAACCTCTATATATTTCAGGACAAGGTCAACTAGCATGTAGCATGGAAGTCTCAAGTAATCACAATGACAAAAAGGGAATGACTGTGTGTTGGTTAGACTCACTAGTAGTGGAGACTTGGGCTTCAAGAGAGGAACATCTAGATGAGCTTCGCCTTTTACTGCAGACTGTTGGTACTGTACTAACAAAACGTAAAACTTGAAAGTTTACTGCAAACCACGGACAATGACACTAGCTTTTGGACTGCTTCAGTTTTTGATCTAATTTTCTCCCTTGCTGTAGATTTTGTTGGGGATGTACAGCAATAAAGGGAGGATTGTTTTACCTTCTATTTTACTAAAGGCCCTTTCGCATGACTCGTGTCAGGGTGATGCGTCACTTTGACCTCTACATGTATATTGTTTCAGAAAGCGCCACAGAAGTGTGTTGCTTGGCAACACAAATGCGTGAAGCATTAACAGTGAAAGCAGTGGAGATGTATTTGAGCTTAGAACTAAAAACATCTGCCAATTACGTCAAAACATCGCTGAAAGAAAAAAGTACATTTTTTCTCTGAATTTCATAATATGCATTTGACGGTGTATCTAGATACCCACAGGAACTTGTTTTGATTTTTGCAGCTATGTAATATGCAAATTGTTTTGTAATCATTTGATGCACTTCAAAACATCAGTGTTCAAGTTGAAATAGTTTTGAGTCGTTACAACATTTGACCAATGCACAATGTGAGTCATGTGAAAGGGTCTAAAAGGGATAGTTCACCCAAAATGGAAAATTCTGTCATCATTAACTCATTTAAGGGCGAGTAAATGACAATTTTCATTTTGGGGTTTAACTATCTATCCCTTTAAGGTAGTGTGAGGATATGTTTCTACTGAAATGGTTTTCAGCTTATGTCCTCTTGATTTGAGTCTTGGCAGGATTGAGGATGCCAATGGCTTATAGAATTTGTTCCATCAACCTTTCAGCTTCATTTCAGTTCTCATTTTACTTCATGATGGTGCATGCATCATTTCAAAACCCAACTATGGTTGATTGATGCAACAAACAAAAGGGATGTTGTAAAACTGAAGTCAAACAATGTAGCAACGTCCTGTTTTTGTTCTAATTTTATAAAGAAATGGAGAAAAAAGTAATAAAAATCAAGAGGAACAAATTGTGTATTCTTTTCATTTCATTGACAGAAAACTACAAGAACAGACAATTGCTAAAAAACAAAAAAGGTTGCATTTATTTCCAGTAAACACACATACAGAAATATAGCAACATGTCCAAATCAAACCACTTTAAGAAACATTTCATATACACGTACTGGATGGTACACGACTTGATTGACTCTTACCTGCATTGTCCTGTTGTATTAGCAGCCTACTTTAATTGATACTTCAAATAATTTCCACAAGAGGCTGCAGTACCAAGCATGACAGATGTACAAATGCATTTAATTAAACCTGTAAATTCAAAGATTGATTTCAAAGGAATAGTTCACTCCAAAATGAAACCCTCATATTGCTCCAAACCCGTATGACTTTCTTTGCGGAACACAAATGCAGAATGACAGCATTGGTCACCATTCACTTTCACTGTATGGAAAAAAACTGCAATGAAAGTGAATGGTGACAGAGGTTGTCAGCCCCTAACATTCTCCTTCTGTGTTCTATGGAGGAAAGAACATAATACAGGGTTGGAATTAATTTAGTTTACAATGTTTTGGTGAACTATTCCTTTAACAATTTGCCTAGTGCTAGCCTACAACTAGAGGGCATACAGGCCATCTTCTCACACAGTTTGAGTAGATAACACAGACGTTTCGAAGTTACATGATGTCTTTAACACTGTGCTATGATGAATGCAGAGCCGACTCATGCTAAAGTCCTTTGATGTGCAGTAGTACCTCACTTCGTGGAGCGGCGGGTGGGTTCTGAGGCCGTTGGGGGCGGTGGGGGTCCCCGGCGGTCCAGGTCCTCAATATAGAACATAATGAGTTTGCGGCGTTCCTCGGGAACACACTCGAGGACCAAATAACGTTTATCATTCTGTAGGATTTTCTCAATATCCTTCAGGTGTTGGTCTGACTCCTGCATGAACTTCCGTGATCTATAGAGAGATTGAGAAAAATAAACCAACAATTGTTAACTAACCAACAGGTTAATCTTGAGATACTAAAGGGATAGATCATCATTTACTCAACCTCATGTTGTTCCATTCCTGTATGACTTTAGTTTGTCCATGGAACACAAAAGGAGATGCAAGGCAGAAGGTTAGCCTCGTTCACCATTCACTTTGTATGGAAAAAAGGGAATGGTGACTGAGGCTAACATTCTGCTTTTTGTGTTCCACTGAAGAAAGACGTAGATGTTTGGAAAAACATGAGAGAATAAAAGGGGACCATTTTAATTTTTGGTTGAACAGTTGCCTTAACCCTTTAAGCTCTAAAGGTGTTTTTAAAGATTTTCTGTTTCAGTAAAATGTTTTTTTTTTTTTAAAAAAAAACAAACAAAAAAAAAAAACACAAGGAGGGTCAAGTGTTTGTATCATTGTAAAGAAAACTTTAAAAAAAATTTTTTATTGATATAGATTAGGATAAATTCTGAGACTCTGACATAATTACACATGCAAACACAACAATGACTGCATAGCATGCAGACATGATTTTAGTAATCAGATTGCAGAGAATGAGTTTCATTATGTGCCATTGGAGTCATCACTGAGTCTGTGTCATGTACTTGGCGCCATATCCTGGTGGCCATATGTACATGTCTCTTTGCCTAAATATGAATGATTTTTGCACCAATCTGAACCCAATCTGATTGGTTTAGCATTCCATCCATGACGCCAAAGCATGGCATGTTTTCAGCCAGATTGTGCTTCATTTCAGTTACCTAATGATCTATGCATAAATGTTGAAGACATATAATTAGCTATTACTCACTATATTTTTGTCTGTGAGTAAAACAAATAGGCTGGTTGTATTCTACTCTTTGAGAGCTTTCCAACAACATATGATACATGGCTATTTGATCAGTTTGATATTTTACCTATTACAATAATATTTACATTGGAATTTTTCATAAATTATCAAATAGAACATCTGATTTGTCTGCAAATTTCAAAGCACTTGTTTAGTTTTGGTCATAATGCCTACATGCATTGTAAAGTGTAGTTTGTGTTGGTCAAGACAGTAGTTATTAATATTTTGACATTTTTTTCCCCACAAGAAAAATATTAATTTTAGTAGACCCATCCGAGCTTAAAGGGTTAAGAACATCATGTAAAACATAAGTAACGTGAATACCTGTATGTGATGAATTTTGTTTCTTTCAGTAGAGTTCTAAAGTCAGCTTTGGCTGTAATGTATTTGTCCTTTATGTAATCTTCAAATTCCCGTTGTTTTTTCTAGAAGGTGAGAGAAAAACAGAAGTCAAATACAGCCACAATATGCATAAACAAATTGAGAATCCAAACAACTCCACTCACTCTATCGCTGCCAGAGAACTTGATGCAGCGTGGGTCTTCTTTGATAATCTTCTTCACCTCTTTCCACGTGGTGGTCAGAGTGATCTACCGTTAAACAGTGACATCATGAGAACATGGTCAATTCATATACAACTAATATTACAGCTGACATTTAATGCATAACTGAGATTTGACATTTGTATTCCTGTGCAGAGTTCAAAATTAACACTTACAAGGAGAGTAAAAATTGACAAATAAAATGCTTACTAAAAGGTACGGTCACATTTACCTTTGCAAAACTAATTTCCGCAGGCAAAATACAGTGATCTCAATGTGAATCTGCACGATCATGAATTTTGCACAATGGACTTCCATTGGCAAATAACTTCTTGCAGTTCAAGTTTGGTTAACTGACAGGTGAATTTGCCATGCTGACACATAGGAAGTTCCTTGGTTTGACAGTGACCTCTGTGTGGGTGGCACTTCGTACACAGCTTCACTGAATATTCACAATGGACAAGGATATCATTTTAGCAGCAGGTTTCTTTTCAACGTCACTAAGGATGTGCCAGGGTAGTCGACTAATCGACTAACAACTGAACAGTTGATTAGTGGGGTCGACTACTAACATTAATATTTTAGTGGTGGTGGTTTTAATGGGAGACTCAATTCTCAAATTAACTGCGAGACGCAACTTCTTGGGTAGCAATTTTCTGTAATTGCTTTCTGTGCTTAATAGTGAATAACAGTCAGCTGTCATTTGTGAGGTGTTGTGGCTGCTTAAATAAATAGTTACAATAAAAAAAAAGGTTTATACTGCTTGATGTCATGAACTAGATGGGTAGCTGCAATATTATCTTTCAGTTATGCGCTTTTGAATGTGCAGCGAGGATCGACCTGAAGCACTCCGGTTACACTGAAGCATGTCATTCAGGATACACAAGCAGTTTTGTGCTGCTCTGTTTTGGAGCCTTTCTTGTGTCTTTTTTTTCTTTTATAGTTTTTTGCAATAAGATGCTATAGTTATTTAGCCTATTTATTCATTGATTATACATTAATTACCATGTTGAAGTGCTGCACTTTGCATCCATATGACCCTCAAAAAGGAGCCTGATTGGAGTAACATTAACGTAACGGAGCCTATTTATACATTATCCTTTACACTGACAAGTCGTTCAAACAACTGACTGACTAGTCAGTTATGAAAATTAGCAGTTTTGCACATATCTAAACATCTCTGTCCTAGAGTTTAAAGTGCAGCATTGAAAAGAGGCTGCTTGGCTATTCGTTTTTTGCTGGTTTCTCATACGCTCAACATCCGCCCACGTCTTCTTCGCTGGCGGAATTTCGCAATGTAAATGCACCTTAAAATGTGATCCAATCAAAAGACAAATGGTTTACCTAAAAAAAATAACAGTGATTGCTATGCACAATCTAACAACTTTTACATGGAAAAATGCTTAATTGTCATGAGGGCAATTAAAAAAAAAAATAATATTGGTGAAATATAAACCATTCAGCCACAATATTAAAACCACCTGTCTAATATTGTGTAGGTCCCCCTCGTGCCGCCAAAATAGCACCAACCCGCATCTCAGAATAGCATTCAGAGATGATATTCTTCTCACCACAATTGTACAGAGTGGTTATCTGAGTTACCGTAGACTTTGTCAGTTCGAACCAGTCTGGCCATTCTCTGTTGACCTCTCTCATCAACCAGGTGTTTCTGTCCACAGAACTGCCCCTCACTGGATGTTTTTTATTTTTGGCACCATTCGGAGTAAATTCTAGAGACTGTTGTGTGTGAAATGATTTTATGCAATGCACTGCTGCCACACGATTGGCTGATTAGATAATCACATGGATGATTGTTTGAGGGCTGGATTGAGTATTTCTGTAACTGCTGATCTCCTGGGATTTTCACACACAACAGTCTCTAGAATTTACTCAGAATGGAGCCAAAAACAAAAAACATCCAGTGAGCTTCAGTTCTGTGGACAGAAATGCCTTGTTGATGAGAGACGTCAACAGAGAATAGCCAGACTGGTTCAAACTGACAAAGTCTACAGTAACTCAGATAACCACTCTGTACAATTGTGGTGAGAAAACCAGAATCTCAGAATGCTATTCTGAGATGCAGGTTGGCACTGTTTTGGCGGCACGAAGGGGACCTACACAATATTAGGCAGGTGGTTTTAATGTTGTGGCTGATCGGTGTAAAACGTCAATGGGCAATAATTTTTTTTTCTCAATTCACTGGCCGTATTGGAGAGGTAAAGCCACAATTGAACTAAATTCTTTGTGTCCTTTAGTGCATATATTCCATTTTTTTTTTTTTTTAAGGCTCTTATTGGGCATAATAAGAAACACTGAGACATACTAAATTATTCAAATTCAGGGATGCAAACTCATGAGGTGAAAAAGTGGAGAAAGTCATAGCAGGTGTTCCAAGGGTGTATTTTCAGTTAATTTTTTGAATTTAAAGATTTTAAGTGTTTAACTTAAAGCTGAAGTATGTAATTGTTTAAGTGTTAAAATACTTTCTTCTGTCCCAGCTAATTATGCAAAGACAACTATAAGTAAGCCATTTATAGGTCAATTTTCTTGAAAACGGTAAACACTGTTGCTGTGACACTATTAAAATTCCTGTTTGTTTTGAACGGCCCACTTAGACCTGCCCCAACAACATTATTCAACCAATGGCATGCGTTGGAGGCGGGACTATCTGACCGTGAACTACAGCAGTTGAGGTGTGTATTCGGAAAGCTGTTTTGAAAATATTGTTTATTTTTTGTAATTCCATTCAGTGGCACTAATGTCCCAGAAATTACATACATTAGTTTTAAAGTACTAATTTAAGCAATTTTATAAGTAAAATGCAAATTAGCTTAAAAAAGGGGACTTTAGCCAAAAGGTGAGTAGTTTGCATTCCTGCAAATTGCAATTACACAATATAACCCATGTTAATATTTTTGGGCTGTAATGCAGCCCTGTCTCACCATAGAGGTCTCATCTAATAGCTGCCTGAAATGTTCTTTCTTTCTCTTGGTAAGAGCCTCCACATGCTCCTCAAATAATTTCTCCTTCTCATGTCGCTCCAGCAGAGAGGACGACTCCCACCGGTGGTCTTTACGCAGATTGCGCCTTGTTTCAGACCAGGAAGCATCGGTTGACCTTACCTACGTGCAAACAGACACAACATTAATGGACAAAAAACAGAACAGAACAGGTGTAGAAAGTATAGAGAAATTATACACCAGTGATATTATTATAATAAGTACTGTGCCAAAATGTTTCTCAAGTCAAAGTATCTAGCCAAAAACATACTTGTAAGTTAGAAGTATTTAAGTGTTTGAAATTGACAAATGTATTAAAGTGTAACAAACCATTTTTTTAATCAACTATCTGAGATGCCTCATCACAAAAACAAATGATCATAGATAAGGCCAATTAAACTGGATTTAATTGAAAGTGCTAAGACAAAAGATTTAACCCAAGATGACCAGTGAAATATGTACTGTGTATAGAGTAAAAAATATGATTTTTATGTACAAGTACTATTCAGTTTTAAAGGTGCTCAAATACAACCCCCCCCCCAAATTAAATGTACTAATGAAATAACCCCTAGAAAAAAAATGTCAGCTTTGTTCACAACATGAAGCAGAAACCTTTGCCCCAGTCAAAAGGAGTGAGCAACACTGACCATATCAGACATGAGAGCTCTGAAGTGCTGTATGGCCTCCTCTCGTTTGTGCTGCTCTCTCTCTCTGTCGATCTCTTTGGTCTGTTCAGATCGTGCTCTCTGAACCTCCCGCTCTCTCTCCCTCAAACTGGCCTCGATACGAGCCTGTCTCTCCAGCTCCTTCTCCTTCTCAGAGTCCACACTCTAAACAACACAGACATGTTTGATAATGATAACTGAACATTGTACAAGACAACATTAAACGTCCACAATGTGACATACTTTATCCTTTTAGGACTACGATTGCATCATGGATGTTAAGCTATTTTTATTAATATTATTTTCCCCACCCATGCAGCCTTGGTTACATCAGCAGAAAAGTAATTACACTTTGATAAAAGATTAAGATTGTTTTCTTTAGAATACATTATTCATTAAATGCAGGGGAAATTATGAAGTTAATAAAATCAATTTTGTGTCTTTAAAGTGATAGTTCAGCCAAAAATGAAAATTCTCTCATTTTCTCACCCTCAAGCCATCCCAGATGTGTATGACTTTCATTCTTCTGCAGAACACAAAGATTTTTAGAAGAATATCTCAGCTCTGTAGGTCCATACAATGCAATTAAATGGTGACCAGAACTTTGAAGCTACAAGAAGCATATAAAGGTAGCATAAAACTTATCCATACGACTTCAGTGGTTAAATCTACAGTACTGTGCAAAAGTCTTAGGCACATAAGATGTTTCACAAAAGCATTTGTCTTAAGATGGTTATTTATATCTTCAGCTATAGTGTGTCAACAGGAAATATAAATTTTAGACTCCCAAACATGACATTTGCAAATAGAAAAGATTAGAAGAACAGGGAGCCCTGCAACAGATGTCATGGCCCCCACCAAGCCCCCCACTGAACATCGTGTCAGTCTGGGATTACACGAAGAGACAGAAGTAATTGAGACAGCCTACATAGACAGAAGAACTGTGGGGAATTCTCCAAGAAGCTTGGAACATCCTATCTGCCAACAACCAAGAAAAACTGTGTCCAGGTGTACCTAGGAGAATTGGTGCTGTTTTAAAGGCAAAGGTGGTCACACCAAATATTGATTTAGATTTTTTATGTTTAATGGACTTTGTATGACATTAAGTGATAAATGAAAACTATTTATGGTATTATTTTTCACAAGTGCCTAAAACTTTTGCACAGTACTCTATGTCTTCAGAAGCAATATGGTAGGTGTGGGTGAGATTAACAGATAAATATTGAAGTCCTTTTTTACTATAAATCTCCACTGAAGTCGTATGGATAATTTTTATGCTACCTTTATATACTTCTTGTAGCTTCAAAGTTCTGGTCACCATTTACTTGCATTGTATGGACCTACAGAGCTGAGATATTCTTCTAAAAATCTTTGTGTTCAGTAGAAGAAAGAAATTCATACACATCTGGGATGGCATGAGGGTGAGAAAATGAGAGAATTTGTATTTTTGGGTGAACTATCCCAACAGCACACAGAATAACTAAACATCCTTCTTACCTTTGACTGCTTCTCCACATATTGTTTGTACAGTTCTTCTCTAGCAGTTGAGCTCTCCACGGCTTTGTAGCGCTGGTCTGTCTCCAGCTTGTCCTTCACTTTGCTCCAGCGCTGAGAAATGTCCACATGGTGGTCTGACAGTAAATCAAAGAAGTCCTGTTTCACCTGCGGCCAGAAATAGGGATTTTGAGGGAATTTAAATCAAGTTGTCAGAGCTTAATAAATGGTGCCAGGCCATTTCCATCAAGTGAAACCTACATATAAGAGTTAGGAAGCTAAACCAGGTAGAAATGCATCATTCGGTGATGTGCATTGTCTTGGACAATGTTTTGATTATGTGCTTCTGGCAGATTTTAGAAATCATTGAGGCTTTATAAAGTTCAACAACATCTTAGACAGGTCTAGTATCATGTTGAGTGACACTGTAAGCAAGGGCATTTCAAGAGTGCTGATGTATTATAAGCCTTCAGTCTGTGCACTGCTCTGTGGCAAACAACAGCTGATCCTGCTTTGGCCTCTTTTGGAACTATCTACATAAACAGACAAAATAGCTGCCCATTTTGTGTCTAAAATTTACAGTTACTCGATATTAACTTGCTATTAGCGAGCTATTAACGTGTTGTTGTACTGAGTATCAGCATAGCTGTGATTGCAATCGTCGTGTGATAGTCAAATATCAATTCCACTTTTCATGTGTTTGGTATTTTGTGCCTCATGATGAGTCAATATGCTGTATGCCTTTTTTTTTTTTTTTTTTTTTCAACTTTAGGATAAACACTTCTGGATTAGAAACACCACAATCCAGCACCAATCACCAGACTTTTTTTTTTTTTTTTACCAGAAAAAATACACAAACGGTCATTTCTGTGTGGTTGTGGGAGGCTGGTAACAGACCTTATCTACTTTGTTCTTAGAGTCTTCTTTGTCCTTCTTTCTCCAAGCAATCATAAACTCTGTGAACATAGCCTCTCTGTCTTTCATCTTCTCAATGGCCTTGAATCGAGGATCCTTAGCGTGTTTTGCTGCAAACTCACTGAACGTAGTCCTACAAGTTGAAAGGAAAGTTAAATATGCGTAAACTTGTAATATCTATCTGCCTAGACAATCTAAATCCAGTTTACAATACAAGTCTTACTACAGACCTAATGTTGAGTTTGGCATCTTCCATCATCTTCCTAAAGTCATCTTTAGCCTGCATGAGTTTATTCTTCTTCTCCTTCCTCTCCTCTTCAGCACGAGTCTTCACATACTGATCAAACACCTGCTCAGACGAATGGAGACAAGTTAACATAGCTGTCCACTTCCAACCATGAATTGTAGGCTATAAAAAAAAAATCTCTTATTCAAAGCTTCTACAAACCACCAAGACCCAAGTACTTGTACCTGTTTCCTCTCTTTGGGGTTGAGCAGCAGGTATCGAGGGTCAAACACAATCTTGTGGAGCTCCTTGTCCCAGGTGGAGAAAGCTGAAACCTGCAGGTATGAAGTGTACAGAGGGATGATTTACCAGGGAACAGTTTATTCTATAAAAGTTAAAACACCTTTAACAGCATACAATTAATTCAACGCTTCATTTATCTTTTAATACAAACTTAAGGCTCCAATTTGCAGGAATAAAATGAGAAACAATTGAAATCTCTATCACGTCATGCAGGATATTTAAGGTTTAAGAAAATCCCATAACCCATTGAAATTATGAAAGAAATTACTATCAACTAGTAATACACTAACGGGTCATTCCGTGTCAACTCAACCAGATGTCCCAGGCTCAAAATTTTTACTGGTGAAAGAAATACATAAATGGATTTTGAAATCCAAAATGTAACTGCGTAATCCATTATTCTGAAGAGAGGGTCAAAATGACAATTTTCGCCTATAATTTTAGCAAAACTACAGGGTAAAAACATAACCTCAGAAAGGTGGCAGTGTCGTTATTTTATTTTTACAGAGATAGGCAGGTCTATTACTGAAATCAGTTGACTTCAGCATCCCTTCTTGCATTATATGCCAATGGCAAGAGTCCAAAAATAATTTTTTGTGATGTTTTTCCAAGGTTTTCCAGAAGTATTACAGATATCTTAATATCCTTTTAGATTGTGGTTCAGAACAAACTTTCCATTTTGTATCTTCAGTTTTAAGGCCCTACATGGTTAAGTCTCAGACATATTGGGCTCTCAGTGTGGCTTCTTACTTAAATTGTTACATTAACCAATTCCAATGGTCGAAAACCTAATGTGGGTCACAATATATGAAGCTATTATTTCTTGTCCAACAAAACAAAGATCTGAAGTTCAACTAATGTTGAAACTAGAAAAGTATCTTTTTAATTCGCATACAAACGATAGTGTTAACATTTCCGAGACTCCAAAATTACACTATTATAAAGAATAAGTGACACATGACTTTTACATTAGTCCAATTCCTCTATCTAGTTTTCATATTTCAGAAATATCTCTGGGATTGAACAATAAATGCTAGGTCTTTAAAAATGACAGAAAAAGTAAAGTTTGTCTTGAACCAGAAAATTAAAAATATATGAAGATATCTATTCAACTTCTGGAGTTATAGGCACTCCAACTTTGGAAAAAGGTTTTTTTCCCATTGATTCTCACCATTGGCATATAATTCTACATGGGGTGCTGAATTAAACTTAATTTAGTAATAGATCTACCTACCTTGGTGCAAAAATAAAATAATGATGCTGCCACCTTTCTAAAGTTGTTTTTTTGAGCTGTAGTTCTGGCTCCAAAATCATAGGTGAAAATGTTCATTTTGACACCCCCTCTACAAAATAATGGATTAGTCAGTAAATATCGATCCATGGCATTTAAGATTTTGGTTCTCATTATCATTTGTTTATCTTTCTTCAGGAAAAAAATAAATAAATAAATAAAAAAAGAATATTATATATATATATGTGTGTAAAGAAAAAAAATATTCATAAATTTGGTTCATTTGACATGGAATAACCTAAATGCAAACTCTCCATAGTCTGAAGGAATAAATCAATAATAATAATAAAAACGCATTTAAACGTATCAGTTTCCACAATACAGAGAAAAAAGAAGTGTCAACAACTGATATAAGCTAAGTTTTTTTGTGAGAAATAATTTAACTCTATTCATTACCAAGTACCGTCACCTTTGGTATTCCAATTGTAAAAAACACTAAATTAGGCATTTCATGCAACAATAAGACCAGAGTTTTAATTCAAAAATTTAAACAGCTTTAGACATTCTATTATGCACAGTTACAAGGGAGGGCACGGACACTACTGTCAAGCACAAATAATCTGACACTTCACTCAAGCCCCTTTTCCACCGACAGGTTGCCAGTTGCCCAGTCTAGAACCGTTCCGCACATTTCCACCACAGATAAGGCCAAAAAACTTCTGGGCCAGAAACATTAGCTCAGCATCAGACCCTAAAACTTGCTGGTCTTGTACCAGGAACCATCAGAGGCCACATGCTGTGAAATGTCCAAGTTATTAAAACAACACCAGTCTGGCAAGACTGACGAAAAACAAAACATTTCAACTAAGCTTTCTACATTTTCAATTGACTAAATTACTGTTTGTTGAAACTTCTGAGCACTGCATCAAAATGGCTCGTAAACAAAGACCGTGATGCGACATCTTTGTTTGTGGGCAGGATATGCAGTAACATAAGTTATGTCATCGTTTGGCTCTCAAGTCAGTGAAAACATGGACATTCTGAGAGAGGTTTGTAGACCACCCAGATGACCACCAGCTTTGGTAACCAGCACCAGTTTGGTGGAAAAGGGGTATAAGAACACTGCAGAAAAGACAGATAACTGTACGACAGAGAGAGTAGAGAGGAATTTAAGATTCTAATAATAATAATAAATGATAGTAATGAGAATGAACTTAAGATTGTACCTTTGTGGGCTTCCATTCAGATTTATGTGTCTAACATTACAGAGCTGGTTAGAGTATTGCGTTGCATTGAAGTGTTTTACCCCTCTCTCAAGCAGCATGTCCCTGAACTGGTTCATGCGGGCCTCCAGGGGCACCAGTGCCCGATCACGAGCAGCCTTCAGCTCGGCCTCCACGGCCGCATCTTTCTCTGCCTCCATCTCCTTCGTATCATCCTTCCTGTAAGGGAGAAGAGGACAGTGTAAGGAAGAATGCTCTGGAATGACGTTTCACTCTTTGTTTCGCTTGTTAATTGTTTGAGAAGAACTCAACTTGAGATTTTCTTTTCCCCTTTCATTGTTGCGAGTGCGTTTACATGCACAAAAACAAACTGATAACTATAAAGGTGTTTACATGACCTAACACACTGTGCGGTTCCCATAGGGTTCCCATCCTTTTTGACCAATACAAATTCCATGACTTTTCAAGGCGTTTGTGATGACTGGATACTGAATTTTAAAAATCATTTCAATTCAGCCCAATTCGCTAATGACTCATTCAGACTGATGTGTGAGCCGTTTTTACCCATCACTGACCTAATAGAAAGATTCTCTCACAAATCTGACATCACTATGACTGGTGAGCAAGTAGTTTGTTCACACCGTACGTTTTTCCATTTATTTTTCTATGTAAACGTAAGCTAGATGACATCTATGACCACTGCTCTGTTATATTTGTTGTGCTGCATCTAGCTTTTTCTTAACGGAAGAAAGCATTTGGTCTGAAAAGTGATATCTAGCTGTTAAGATATTTTTAGAGGAAAACTATTCACTATAGAAATTTCCATGACTTTTATAGGCCTGAAAAACACACTTTTAAAATCCCCTGATATTTCCAGGTTTTCCATGACTGTGGGAACCTTGTATTAGGCATAATCGGTGTAGGATTGTGCATGTAAACGTACTCAATGTGAACTACAATCTAACTGAAACATATCTTTTAACAAATGTATTTGAATTTAACTGGGTGTGATCAAAGGCTTAAATTCTGGAGTCTACTTTTAAAGACCTTGCATTAACCAACCATTTTGCATTTTAAAAGATGAAATAGACTGATAATGCTATTTTGCCTTCGGTTTTTCAAACCAAATCCCAAAACTAGCATTACATCAAATATCACATCATTGAAGGGTTGAAGTTTTTGATTGTTTCACTGGGGTTTGCTTACTGGAGGCTAGAGAGAGGTCAAGCAAGGTTGGTTACCTTGGAGGCCCATGTTGGCATCGCCAGAGCTTAGAAGCGTTCCCTGAAAAATAGTCCCCAGTGCAACAGGACCACTGTTTGGGGTCAGGGGAGGCAGGCTTGAAGGGCACTGATGGAAAACAGTGACTTATTTGATTTGGTAAACGTTGGACAATATGGAGTCACCACTTTTCACAGACCCAAACTAAAGATTACCACAGCTAAGACAAGTTAGCACTGGGCGCAAATGCTGCCGAAGATTTTTTAAATTGTGTCATAAATGGTCCAATCAACATTTGCTCAGGGCGTATGCTGAAACAGCCCCCGTTCCTTTTCTATTCACATGACTAGAAATACAGATTACGTTTTCGTGATGCTTGTAGTTGCTTCCATAGAATACTACAGTGTTGGTGTACTGCAGGGGTCAGTGTTTGGCCCCATATGGTTTGTGTTGAGGGCTGTGGTACTTACTTCCTCTTCTTAGCCTCAGAAGGCTCATCTTCCAGGGTTTCTTCTGTAAATGGGTCAGTCTCCTCTTTGATGATGCCTGCAGTCAGAAAAAACAACAATTGTCAAAATACTTACAGAAAATTGCTAGGTGTCAATTTTCAAGTCAGTACAGAAATAAAAAAATAAATGAAACAATCAGATCTTGCACGCTTTGCAATAGTTCTGACAGAATTCGAAAGCTACCCTGGAGAGGCAAAGTTTCAGGAAACACCAACTTTTCAGATTAACATTTTTACTGGCTGCTCCTCAAGCATGACACATAACACAACAAAACATTCATGTACAGAGTCAACCATTATCCCCCTTAAACTCCATTAAGCAATACCAAATTAAAATTTTGGCTTGCTGCTCACACAATGATATCGTATAATTTCAGAGGATGTGAAATATAGTGCACAAGTCATTTGGACTACCTTTATGGTGCTATCTTTGTCATTTTTGGAGCTTGACAGTGTCTGTTCCATACACTTTTAATGTGTGGGAAAAAATCAGCGTGAACATTCTGCAATCTTTTTTGTATTCTACAGAAGTCAGTCAGTCATACAGGTTTGGAATGACATGAGGGTGAGTAAATTAATGTACATTTTTAGGTGAATGCCTTTACATTTCGCTAGTAATGGTGTCAACAATTAAAACTTCAGTATTGTGACAATCCTTGTTCTACAATTACTTTTTTCTTCATAATGCTGTTTATCCATAACCAAATTTGTAATTTTCCAAGACAACTCATTAAAATCACACCATGCTATACAAGTCAGAGTGTCAAAGAGGCTTTCACCTGTTTTCTTGATGTCATCTTGCCCTCTTTTGTGGGAGGGCTCTTGAATGTATTTGTCCACATCAGCACGGCCCACCAGCTCCTCAGGTCTGTCCCACATGGAGAGTCGTGTGGTTGGGTTGTAGTAAAATACACGTTCATCTCCAGTCCAGACCACACACCTAAAACACATACATTTTAGTGTTAAAAATGTTCCTTTTAAAGAGGCTGAAAATGGCAACATTAATCACTGAATACTTAGAGAGAGAGGCTCACCAGGGAGTACCAGGAATAGGGTTTGTGGCTACAGGTTTGGCCTTCTGTGCTGCTTTTTCCTCCTCTGTCATCTCTTCCTCTCTGGGCAACTGAAACATGACAAAAAGAAAATCACCCATAATATTGTCTAATAGGGCTGTGTAAAATATATTTTCAAATGAATCACAATCTTCATTTGAACGATTGATTCTTAAAATCCCATGATAAATCTTTCACTCTATGCGAAATCCTCTACAATGCAAGTTAATCACTTATGGAAAAATGTAAGGAAAACAAGTAACAAGCAACTTACTTTGATGTTCGCAAGAAATATGTCTGTTTGTATCTTACCTCAGTTTCTGTGAACTTGTTTACATTCAGTTGATCTGTTCGCCACCGATGTTTGTTAGAGGCATACTATTTGATATAGATATACATAACTCGCTCAAGCTTTCAAGAAACAGGAACAATTCCTGACTTTAAATAAATAAATAATTACACGTGCAGGATGTTTGCATTGTAAGGATGTACAGGCAGATTTCAGACATAAAACCGGTGACTGAATGACTGTTTACTCACTGAAATTAAAATAGAATATTTGGGCATAGCAATATGGCGTTGCAGTGGCTTCAATGTTATGACTTCATTAGCAATCCAGTTCTATATTATAGCTCAGTGGCTCTGACTTAATTTTTATTTTTATTTTAGTGATGCAAATAAGAAAAGTCAGACACTGACTGACTAAATTTATTAATAAATGAGTGAACACAATTACGTGAACGACAATATTCCGGTTAGAGTCAGAATGTGGTCGTATTTAGATTATGTATTCGTAATGTAAATGCTTTATTTTGGAAATCCACTGTAACAGAATATGTAGACTATGCATATTTATTTATATATAAAAGAGCATGTACAACTTTTTGCAATTAAGCTTTAGCAAGAATATGGACAGTGGTTGAAGAATGGTGTGGATTTACAGTAAATGCTGTCAATGAATGGATTAATGATAATGAAAATGAATAACTGAGAAGTTGTTAAACAGACAGCATTATATGGACAGAAACCAGTAGCTGGAACTGCCCTGCAATGAATGACTGAATAACTTGCACATGCATTTTAATTGTATTCTGTATTCTTCACCATACTAGGATATTTGTGGCTGATCACATGCGCATGAATTTAAGATGAATTGCAATTTATACAAAATCACTTACAGCACAGCTTTAAGTTTAAATTGTTGTGATTCGCTCACTTACCATTTTTGACATGCCAAAGGGGTCAACCTTGGCTTCCATGTCTATATCCTTGGAATTTGAATCATCATCAGTTTGACCATCTTTAGCTTTATCACTCTTCTTATCTGTTCAGACAAAAACAGTAATATTTTTGAAAGTAACTCTGACTCATTGGCCATATACACAATACAGATACATACAGTTGACACTTCTCTGAATGCGGAATCCCTTTCCGTTCACACATAGTTCAGTTTAATTTATGGGAATGAGAAACATTGCATTCTACAACTGAAAAACTCAAGTAGTTACAACCAGATTTGCATTTAATCTGCATAGTGTGCACAGAGCCCAACTGAACAACCAGTTGTTAATGCAGTGACGTCGCCTTTTACATTTTCTCAGTTCCAAAGGTAACGTGTGCACGCTAGGGCTGTAACTAATGATTATTTTGATAATCGACTAATCTAACAATTATTAGAACGATTATTCGACTATTCGGGCGATTACTGCAACGATTAATCATTAGCTTTTAACCAACTATTCAGCCTGTGCCTTAAAAGGTTGTAATAAACATGTTTACTAACAATAAAGAGGACAAAATCATTTTTTTTTTTATATCTCTAAATGACATTTACTGAATTACAAGGAAAACAAATACTTGGATTTTTGTTTAATTCATTAAAAAAAAAAAGATACTGCAAAAAATCCTATTGTTATCAAGTGTTTGTCTTGTTTAAAATCTAAACATCCTTAAAACCTTGAATCGTATCTTGAATATAAGTGTATTTTTTCACTTGTTCATACTTTTGCCAGTGCAGTAAAGACAAAATATACTTATTCAAGATATATTCTCTGAAAGGAAGTCTAAATACATTATATGTTGCTTCTCAGGTAAATGTTTCTTGTTTTAAGGATTTTTAGATTTTTTTAAATATTTAAATATTGAATATTATATTCAACATTCACTAATAAAAATGTTTTTTTTTTTCTGCAGTATAGCTCCTAAAGTAAATGTACGGAAGGAGTTTTAGATATTTATAATGGAAAACAAACCAAAAAAGACAACTCTAAAACCAATTTTTTGGCATTGTATATTGGGCTAAGACTTCACTCACCCTTTTGGTCACTTCGATTCATTTTTAACTCACAAAAAAACAAACTCTATCTTCTTAACAGAGCTTGAATCGATGATTTTCTTCGTGATAAGGTGCACACCGTGACACACACATTATGATTCACTATGTCGTGAGGCATCACATTATAATCTAGCTGCAGCAAATGCGCGCGAGGGATGAGCATCTCCGTGCGAGACAGTATATCAACCGGGAGAAATTTGAAAATCTCTCGCACTGTTTTTCACGCAACTCACATAAGCGGCTCTGACCACACAGAGAAATGCCAGTTTCAGAGTTTGTGCTTATTAATACAACCTGCTTCCTTATTATTTGAACTTTAAGAAAGGATGCATTAAAGATATAACCCCGGGGTGTTTCCTTTTTAGATGCTCTGACAGGCAAGTTTTGCTCAAGCGGAACGTCAGGTACAGCTCAGTTTTATTTCACGACGACAGTGCTTCTGTATTACTAATTTTGTATTTTTGTATTATGATACTTTGCGATCTACATCATCTTAATCTGTATGTAAAGTTTGGAGTGTGTCTGGACTGTGAGCTGTTTTCTTCCTCTCCTCAATCAAGCGCGAGCTGAAGTGCTGCTCTCCAGCGTCACCATTAGCGTTTCAAGTAATCTCATGTTGCGTTAAATGAGATCAAACAACTATTTGACAACGGGAATTTTTGTCAACAATTTTTTGTTGACGTTGTTGATAACGTTGACTAATTGTTTCAGCCAAAGTGCACGCATTGACATAAACGGCTAAAAATCAGGGCTAGTATACCTCTCTCTTTCAGCACCGCAGGTTTGTCCCAGGTGGACTCCAGTGTGCGATTGTTGTAATAGTAGATCTTCCCGTCGCCCGTCTTGTACTCCGTCCATTCAGGAAGAGGAAAAGCTCTAGCCAGGGATGCAGGAGCTGCAGTTATAGTCAGCTGTGGGTGCATCATGGGTACTAGAGGAGGGCCCATGCCTGGCAGCACACCTTAAAAAACAAATTAGAAATAATTCACAAATACGGACTTTCAGTCAAATATCATCTCATGAGAATACTGCCCTGCAAAGGTAAATACATATTCAGTCAAATTAAGTTCTAATCAAAATAGGGTCTCATAAGCCTTATTCGGACGGGATTTGTTTAATATGAGGATGTGGGGTAATGAGCTTCTCCTGAGCAAATCGGTCATGTCAGTAATTTGTCCGGACTTTTGCCTTCTATAAAACGCCCGGTAAAAATAATGGCAGGTTATACTAATTCAGTGCGAACTGACATGCTGGTAAAAAGCCAGTGAATCTGCACTGTCCAGCCTGTGAAAAAATCTAAATAAACTACAGTAACTTTTCTTGTTCCCGCGCTGGCGCTTGCCATTCAGAAGTGATGATCCCTATGCCCTATTTCCTTCCAAGACAATTACCCTCTACTGTGAGAGCTTCAGATGGCTTAAAAGTGATAACAGTCAGTTAGAACTCACTTTTTAAGCGATTCTTATTGGAAAATCTGTTTGGAACGACCCGGAAGCATAGATTGTGCTCCCTTCGAAGTGCCCTGCGAAGGCGTGATCAGTGCCAGTTAGAACACAGGCAGACATGCTGAACAGTTGTAGCGGGAGGGTGTGTTCTGGTTCTAGAAAGCATTTGATTGGACAAGGTTTCCTAACCTCTATGTGATGACATAGATGTTCCCGAGTCATTTTAGCCTGAAGAGAGAGACTGCAGATTTTAAATACTTATTTCCCCTGAACATGTTTTTTGTTGTTGTTGTTTTTTTACATTTAGAAGAACACTAGCATATAGATGACCTTAAAGCTAATAGATCAAAAAGCAGCAAAACTTTAATTCTGATTTCAGGGGTCTTTAAGATAACTCTGGCTGTTGCGTATGGACTAGGGTTGGGTACTGAGAACCAGTTCTTGTCCAGAAAATACCGTAACCGTATGATTTTTCACAATTTTCGATTGCGTTAACGGATCCTGCACGTGCAATTTCCACCAATGCGGACCAAACGCTGTACTAAAATATTGCGGCACAATTTAATGCCAGCGCTGCCCTCCACTGAATTTACAGTGTAAAACACACAGCACTACCAGTGTATTTTGATTCCCAAACGAATGACTCTTATGAGCCGGCTCTTTTGAATCTATACAGCGTGAAACATACGGCACATCCGGTATAATCCGATTCCCGAACAAATGACTCTAATGATCCGGTTCTTTTCAATCTACAGCGCAGAACATATGGTGCTTCCAGTATAGTTCGATTCCCAAACAAATGACGCTTATGAACCGGTTCTTTATAGTAAATCAAAAACACTTATGAATCAGTTGGAGCGGTTATTGAATTATTCTTATACTAATGCACAAGTTATGAATGTCCAACTCGAAATAAAATAAGAACTGTGGAAGACTCACAAGCCTGAAGTACAACATTAGACTACATAACACAAATGTCTCTGAAACAGTCACTGTTATGCCATGTTGTACTTGAGACCTGTGTATCTGACTGCTTGTTTATGACAATGTGTAGTTAAAAGTACACAAGTTTTGTTGTAATAAATGAAATTTACAAAGAATAAATGCATGAATGAAATATGCTATCAAATTTCTTGTTTGTTTACAATTTTTATTTATTATTTAGTTAGGAACAATTATTGTATTGCATTTATGCCTCTAAAAAGTCTGCAAACGTACCTTTTTACAAGAATTGTTTTAAATGTATCTCTAATTTGTTATATTTGCTCTGTAGATATCTTAAAGGATCTCATCATCTGGCAGTAAATGCAATAAGAATGGCATGTCTCATTTCTAGGGCTGTCAATTGTCGATTCAAACAATTAACACAATTAATAAAATCCCCGGACCGTAATAAGGAAGATTCCTAAGCAATTCAAGCTTGAAGTACCACCTGTTTTCTCCAGGGGACATTAAGTGAAACTTCAGCTGTCTGAATATTGTTTATATATATATATATCACTATTTATAATTATCATCATCAATGTATATAGAATTACTGTTATTTGAGGGTCTTTTCTCAGCAAATATTTATATATGCGATTAATTAATCGGCACAACATGTAATTAATTTGATTAAAAATCAATCAATTAATAACGATTTCCATCCCTAGTGTGGACAGATTCATATTTTTCTCAAGCATTTTATGCAGTTGAGTGTTTTTTTTTTTTTTATCCATGTAAAAGAGAATTGAAACTAGTGTGTTCTCTTTTATTTAGGAAAATTAAAAAAAATTACCCAAGCACGTAATTTTGTGATTTGAGCAGTGTGACTGAAGGGAATTGTGTTGAAGCTTGTATGTTGTTCAGACACTGCAGCCCTGAATTCCAAAAGGAAAAAAAAAAAAATGACAATGTGAACGGATTGTCAATGTTTTTAATTCAAGAGTGTAATATAAGATTACAGGCTCGCTAATGTCATCAGTTCGAATGAATTTTGCCAGACATCGCTTATCCTGTGCGAATCGACTTTAAACATTACAGCCATACGTCCCAAAAACCGATCCCATCTGTATAGGGCTTTTGACTATGACGGTGACAGATACGCTTAGCTCAACTATGCCCAGATATGCTCAGAGAATCAGCTGTGAGACTATTTTAAAATCCACATTTGGCTGGACAATCAAAAAAAACTTGAGTCATTTTTCTGTTTCAGTGTTTGTGTAGTTTCTGCGTTTTGGCTTAGTTGGGCATAATAGTATTTTTTGCCCCATGTATACATGGTGCATGTGAGTGTACATAGTAAGTTGGTGCCATCTAGTGGCATTTGAGTTATTCATGTCCTCTAGAGCAGTACGGCTACATTTCTGATCTAACGTGACTATCGCTGCTTCCATCCAAGTTGTCAACTTGTGCGAAAAATTTTAATATTGCAAAATCAGTTTGCGAATAAAGCGGCATTTCCATCCCATGTGTTCAAGAGAACAAAATTGACACTTCTGGGGAAACTGGTGCAAAAAATAAAATAAAAATGGAAACACATTTACCGAATACCGAATTAAAAAAATATTGGTGCACCTCAAGTGAGCGTATACATTTTTTTATGCACATTTTGGAAACTTTATTCGCATCTTGGTGTTTCCAGCCAGCCTTTTTTTATGAAGTATCCCCAAAAATGTGCATACAAATGTGGATGGAAACCCAGCTTATAACTATTATGATTGCACCTCCTCAACACTACCTGCAGATCCACAATGAACTGCACTAAAAAACATTCGGCTGATAGTTCTTAAAATTGATGTATTAAATGTGTTAAAAATGTTCTTAGCATTTTCTTACTGTTATGGGCACAGACACAGGGGCAACAAAAAAACAATAATAACCAGAAAAACAAATGAAGATTTGGTGCATAACGCAGGAATTTTAACTATAAAGAAGTCGAAAATACACCGGGGACTCTTATTTTGAAATGTCTGTACTCCCAGTTGCTCACACAAATAGATAAGGGACAATATGCATAAAATATGCACTCTTACAATCATTTATGACTTATTACTATATACACGCTGTAAAATAGACATTAACCTAGTTTCCATCCACTTTTCGCACTGTTTAATTATCAATAAAGTGAAAATGTGTAAAAAAATGTTTGCGAAATTTGCCGTCTTCTGCTTGTTTCCATTCAAATGGCCTTTTATTGATAAAAATGGTGTGCGTGATGACATCATTCTTAAAAAAAAACACTCTGTCGTATAAGTTTTGGTTTATCATAAAATAAATCTGCCCTTAAGCTGTTTCCATACAGAAATGTGTGTATATCGCTAATTGTGTAGATTTCGCCTCCCAGATGTCCCTAATTATTTTCCCCCAAATCTTTGTAAAATGGGGAGAGTATTGAGACAATTCATTGAAATTAGCCATCTTACTGTCATTTTAATTTCACAAATAAATGCAATCAGAAGAGGAGGAATTGCAATAAAATGGGAACAGATGCTCTTCTGATAGGACTGTAATATTGGTCCTGATGTTGCGCCTATCACAGGTTGCCACCGGTTCCGACCCGAAAGCGAATCATCATAGCCCTGCTCAAGCTGCCACCCTGCACCAAGTAGTGGGGGAACTTTTGGTCTTAGTACAAGGACCATCCATCCATGTGTATATGATGTGTGCACAGCTACTAAAGAAAAATTGATGCGGTATAATATCAGTGTTAACATATGATGCATTCCTGATATTCAATAGGCTATTTTGAACCATCATCTAAAGCATTGCCGTAACAACTGCATTATGTCCCACACATTGGTACAGCAACTTTAAACGACCAACTGAACTTCACTGTCATCTAAAATTAATTTTAGCGTCATAATGCAATTTACATTTTCTGAAGAAGCTCAGCAAATGCAGTCCGAGGTAAAGAGGGTTAGATTTAAAATATTTTAAAGTTTTAAAATGTTCAAAAGCTAGTTTTCTGAAAATGAACTTAGCATTGGTCAAATAGTTCTGATAGGTTATAGTCTTGAGAAAAGTGTAGAACATTCTGAAAATGTCAATCAGCCAACTTTTTTTTGTCTACAGAACAGGGTAAGGCTAATTTAAGTTTGTGTAAAGAAAAGGCAAGTATATAAGGCTAACAATATAATTTTTTTCATTTGGCAATTTTTTTATTTTTATTTAATGCTTTTTTGTTTGGTAATTAATTTAATACAGGGGATTTTGCCGGCATTTTTTAGAAAGTAAGCTGAACAATAATTTTATAGAATTGGGCTGTATATTAATGTTCCAAAAAAAAAAAAAGAAAAAGCACACTGAAGCTTTTCTCCTAGTATTTTGAAAGCCAATTTATTGTATACAAGGATGAATACCTTGTCATCATGATTAACATTGAAATTCTGTCATGTGACTATATTTTTGCATTAATTCCAATTTTCTCAACAAAAAGCCACATTTGAAGTATCAACATAGAGTTTATGCGCTTGAGTTAAACGGAAAAATATTATGTGGACACTTGTGAAATTTTTGCGATAATTTGCATTTCCATCAGCTATATTGGTAAACTTTTTGATGCGCTACACCTTTTGTCGCAAAAAAAACCCTTGGATGGAAATGTAGTTATTGTCATAAACAAAAATAAGCAGTAATTAACTGATTTTTAATTGCTCTGAAACCGCTGGAATCACAGTATCATGAGCTCCCTGAGAGCTTGGAGAATGTGCAACAGTGCCACGTCTTCACTTTGAAACATGGAGCACATACAGACTGTACATTTAATTAAATCACAACCTTCTGCAGTTTAATAATTACATTTGGCCATATCGTGATTCCTGTTTTTCTGTCCCTAAATTTAAGACCACTTTAAATGATAATTAAGACATTTGTTATATCATTTAAGACTTATGGAAACTGAATTTAAGACATTTTAAGAGTTTTTAAGGACCCACGGGAACCCTGTATAGGATACAGCATTTGGATCGGTGTATTTCTTAATGCAGACCAAGCAGAATAGCCTTTTTTAAGTGGTTCCCTCTAGTCTCTACGCTTGCTGGTCTGTTAGTCTAAACAACTTAGGAAAACTTAGGATGAAATCAATCTTTACGTACCCGGCAGTGGGATGTGCATTCCAGGCAGAGGCACTCTGAATGGAGGTACCATGACTGGTGGGAATGATGGGATTCCAGGAGGTGGCTGGGCCACAGGCAGGCCTGGAGGGAGACTTTGAGGTAACAGTGGCATCGTCTGCACTGCAGTGACTGTAGCTGTTACTGTAGGAACACTGACCACAGTAACATGGGTCACAGCCACACTGGCCGGAGGGGTGGAGGCCACTGGAGGCATTTCAGTAACACCAGAAGCTACAGAAGGGAAAAGCAAAGACAGGGATGGAATTTATCTGATTGAAGCAGCAGATGACTAGGGGTGCAAACAATCCTGTCCATCCTGTCATCTTGCTTTTTCACACATTATATCCTCTATCAGGTGAAAATCAAAGGTTCAAATTGCTAAGAAAACTAACAGCACACCTCTGTTCAACAAGCTGCATGATTTGAGGTCTCATTTATGTTCATGGGATGAGTTATGCACCAAAATCAATACTAGCTTTCAAGCAATACCAATAGTTAGCCTTAGCAAGCACCACTAATATAATTTCTTGACCTTTGTCAGTATGCTAGACTTTTCAACTCAAGCTACATGATCCATACTTCCATCTCTGTGCATAATACTCACTGGTGGAGGATTGGGAGGTGGCAGGGGTCGGGCTGGTGCTGGGGTCTGGGCTGGTGCTAAGGGTGTGGGTGGGGGACAAGCTCTGGGTGGAGACTGGGGAAGGCACAGCTGTGGCAGTGCTGCTAACTGCAGTGGAGATAGAGCTGTTTGGAGCCACTGTAGCACCACCAGATTGAGCTGCTGCCATCAGAGGATTGAGTTCTGACTGCTGGATGATCTTCACACCCTCTGGTTTGTTCCAGGCAGACTCTCGTGTCCGGGAATTGTAGTAATATAACTGCAAAAGTGTTGGGAATTTAAAGTTGATGATTCAAGATATGATTTCATTTATCTTAGTGTCTGTCAACATGCTAAAACTCACTTCAAGAAGTTGTCTCTCTACATTCATTCCCTTTAAAGCACCACTAACCACCTTCAAAAAATTCCAAGGCAGTTATTTTCATACTTCAAATTGCCTACTGTAAGCAATGTTCCTATCAAAATACAAATCTTTATTAGGGATGTGCACAAATAATGGACTAATTGAGTAATCGTTCTGCACCAGCTTGTCGACTATAAAAAACACTACTTGAATATCACAAATTGATTTTCCTTTGTGCATTTGCCAGATGTTAGCAATGCTGAATTATCCTGTACTTTCCCTCTAAATCACTCCCCAAATCTCGCAGTTACAATTGAGTCCACTGGGGGGCGTTGTGGATGTGTCATTGAGGTGTTGGATGAGAGTAGGAGAAATGATGGGGTCTTTGGCTGCATCAGAAAGCTTAGGCAGCTGACTTGCGGCCTTATCAGTTGATTACAGTTGATCAGTTGAAAACTGACAGTGCTTTTTAATAAATGGATTTCTTAAGAAAACTGGTCTCAGAACAATTCTAAAGGCACCTTATTTTCATCCTAAGTCCTTATGCAGCTTCTGAAGGCAGCATTTTCCAGCATTCAGATGCAGGATTTGTGTGCTTTCAAGTGAAGCCAAGTGTGGCAATACTTTGATTCTTCTTGAATTCTATGGACGGAGATCTGATTTTATGGTGGAAAGAAACTGCAAAGCCGTACAAGAAACTCGGAAGCTTATCAGACAGGTATGTGCGTTAACTATCAGAACACGGGCAGAGCACATTTTATAAAATAAAAAATAAAACACTTTTACAACTTATTTTTCTGAATAATAACATGTGAATGGATAAAAATGTGATGCCTTTATGCCTTTATATATGTGCATTACCCTAATGCCGTCAGTATTGCTTTCTATATAAGCTCTTGGAGAGTGCAAACGTTTTTTACTGTTATTTTTACATCTTTAAAAAATATAATTATTAATGCATATTGTTCATTTTATTTTTTTCCCCAAAAGAAAAGCATAGATTGTTGACGTTAAAGCAGGGGTGCTCATTACATCGATTGCGATCGACTAGTCAATCACAAGACAACCACTAGTCGATCTCATTAAACAGGTCAAAGGGGAAAGGGATATAAATTACACAAATAACGATAATCTTAAAAGATCACGTATATTCTTTTTCGGCTCCCCCGCGCACAGATTTCCGAAACGCAGGATGGCAGGGGAAGACTCATTCATATTTTTGAGGAAAACAATACCTGACTGGATAGCGTTAGGTTTATGGTAGGGTTAGGGTTGGGTTATATTTTCTTTGACCAATCAGCTATCGCTTTCCTCATGAATATAAAGGACCCATCCCCTTGCATCCTACATTTCGGAAATTCGCCCCTGCGTACTGTCTGACTGACAGATGCCTTCTTTCTCTGTGCGTGCTAATGTGTGTATGTGGGCGGCAAGAGCGCTCACAGCGGATATGTGCCAGTGTGACTGTACAATGTAAAATGCCTGTCTTGGCACAAGGTATTAATTAAAACACATTCAGTTATGTCTAAAATAAACGTACAAGCCTGATAGACCTGCCCGTATTTGCCTTTAATATTAACTAAACAACCATAACAAGAAATCGAGAGTATTTATTGCTCTTGGCTGGATAACTTTAGTAGCTTTAAAAATATTAATGTATTATAATCATGCACTGAAAACCTGTGATCTAAGTGTTATGGTAAATTCGATTTTTTTCTTCAATTTCTGAACGTTTACTTGAATACATATTGATACTGCTGTTAGAAAATGTAAGCACTGTTTTCTTAATTTGTTTCTTTGTTCTTATTTAGGGTCCAAGCAGTGAAAGTGTGGAGGCCCTATTGTTCTTCTAAGGATTATTATTATTATTATTATTAGGGCCCAAGCACTGAAAGTGCGGAGGACCTATTGTTCTTCTAAGGATTATCATTGTTTTTTTTTAAGGTTTTCGGTATTTTGGGGTACTTAACATCTGACTGGCACCAAATTTGTACAACATCATGCCAAGACATTGTAGATGCTAAATTGCAAATTGATTTTAGATATTTTGAATGGTGCCGTCATGGTGAAGCAATAAATTTATGGCGAAAAATGGAAAACAGGAAGTGCCTTATATCTTCTGTGAGCATTGTGTGATTTTTATGACAATTCAGCTGTATGTTTGGTAATGTGGGCTGATCACATGGATGCAGCTATTATGGGTCACGGTCACTGCACCACCAACTGGCAGCAGGAGTATGGCACTTTTAACAGACTTTGAAATAACTTTATGTTTACATGAATTGCTTCAAAATGCTTTAGAATAATGTCAAGACACTGCTGATGTCAAATTGTCAAGGGATATTTTATATCTTAAATAGTGTTGCCATGGCAACACAATAATTGTTATTATTCCTTTCTTCCTATATTTGGATGTTTTTGAGGCTCTTGGCATGATTAAAACTCCATGCAATTTTGCACACACATCAGAGTCGTTGGCCATGAGGGCTGGGCAAAAGTTCACGCATGGGCGGCCTCTGTAGCACCACCATTTTCACCTACAGTCACCAAAATTGGTACATACATAGTTCTCATCTAGCCAGATAACTTTCATAATTATAGTTATTAACTCACCCCAACAGGATTTTTTTAATATTGCAGTCTCTGAACTTTTCAATACTCCTAGGGGATTCATGAGACTGTCACCACATTTAGACAACATTATACCAAGACACCGAAGATGCTAAACTGTGAACAGATTTTGATATATAGAACGGTGTTGCCATGGCGAGGCATTCAATTAAAGGCGAAAAATGGGAAACAGGAAGTGTGTCTTATCTTCTGTGTGCAATGTGTGATTTAGATCAAAATTGAGATGCAGGGGCTAATCCCATGAATTTGACTATTTCTGGGTCACGGTCATAGCACCACCACCTGGCAGCAGGTAGTGTGGCTCTTACAACAGACTTTAAAATAGTCCTTTTTATTTACCCAAATTGCTTCAAAATTGTTTAAAATAATGTCTAATGTCAAATGCCAAATGCGTGTGTCCACCTTACATTGTTTTCCAAAAGCCACCGGGTGGAAATGGACCAGCTGTGCTTGGGCCCATCATTGCTGCTTGCAGCTATATTTTATTACTGTTGTTTCCTTGTCCTGAATAATTACTTCAGAACTTAAAACAATGTTTACTAATTAACAAATTAGTTAGTTTTGGTATAGAGAATTGTCAAATTTCACTGGTACACAGGTACCGACAACTGAAATTGGTATCGTTACAACACAATGCCTACAATGGTAGATCTTACTATAATGGCACTAGGAAAAAGTAGATCTCATGCCATAGAAATGTGAGCACCCCTGAGTTAGAGTATTTTGAAACCATTCTTGGTAACGTTTGTGAATAAAACAAAATATAAATTTCATGTACATGTCATTAGCATTGGGGTACTCGAGCTTGGGGATGAGGGGTGAGTAAACAATGACTGAATTATCATTTTTGGGTGAACTTATCCTTTTAGAATCAAAGGAATGTAAACTTTAGAACAGGATCATTTGTTTAAATTCAGTTACCATTTATTCTTGTGGAATATACAGTATGTGAGTATCTGTTGTCAAATAGCTTCAAGGTAGTACTAAATACATTTTTATGATGCCTCATTTTTTTTTATAACGATAACACACGGACACATCAGGGTTTTAGGTGCACAAGCAGGGCTTAGAAATGTCCCACGTTTTCCGTGAATTAACAATCATGTCCGTGTTAAATGGCCCTAATATTAGCAGTGGGCTTTACCAGTGTTTTCGGATGTAACATTTGTAGTCAAGTTGTGAGATGTAACTTCTCAGCGAGTGCTAATTTCTACATTGTTGACTCATTATTTTCCCAAATCAGTCGGCAGACAGAGACAAAAAAGGAATCTCAGTAAATATTATTTCTTTAGATAGGGATCATTTTATATGAAAGTAAACTAAATTGAAAGGACAAATTGAAAATGAAGCAGAAATAAAAAACTAAATTAAAATTCAAAACAATAACAACACTGGCTTGAATCCGACTCGGCCCCAATTGTTTAAAGACTCGGACTTGACTCGGACTCGACTAAGGTGGACTCGAACCCAACACTACATATCATACTTGTTATTTTTAGCTTACATTTTAATTCAAGAGTAATCGATTACTCATTTTTGTGGGTTAGAGTACTCGACAACAAAATTACTTGAAAATGCCCATCCCTAATCTGTACATCTCAGTTTTTGTTTTGAAAGGACAATAAAAGTTTTGTAAAATGAAAGGTTTCAATTATTTGCCCTATTTATTTGTTGAAGCTGGCCCGAAGCCATTGTGAGAGAGTTTTGGGCTAGTTAACAGAACAGTCATGGTCTCTATCGGGCCAGTGATGCGTTGTCACTACAACTTTTATTCACAGATCTTGTTACCTTGCAAACTTAAACATTTTTTTGTAAATTCTGTTCATTTAAACTTTTCATCAAGGAAAAAATGATCAAGCTGATTGAAACAGAGGTTTTGTCCAAATTGTGAGAATGACTTATGATAGTCTTAGAAGCATCAGTAAGAATGGGTTGAATATTACAAACCAATAAGTAAGGTTTTGCATATTTTCCCATAATTTTCTATTGAAACCAATTTAAATTATTGCAAAGAAAACCTAACATTTCATGAAACATAACTACTAAATAGTTATTTAGACAGCCCACTGAATATTAACTTATATACACCGATCACCACAACATTAAAACCACCTGCCTAATATTGTGTAGGTCCCCCTCGTGCCACCAAAACTGTGCCAACCCGCATCTTAGAATAGCATTCTGAGATGATATTCTTCTCACCACAATTGTACAGAGCGGTTATCTGAGTTACTGTAGACTTCGTCAGTTTGAACCAGCCTGGCCATTCTCTGTTGACCTCTCTCATCAACAAGGCGTTTCTGTACACAGAACTGCCGCTCACTGGATGTTTTTTTGTTTTTGGCACCATTCTGAGTAAATTCTAGAGACTGTGGTTTTATACACACACACACACACACACACACACACACAGTTGCAATCGAAATTATTCAACCCCCCCAAGACAGTAAGGATTTACAAAGGTAAGCTTTTCTGATGGCCCAGAATTTTTAAACTTTACATCAGTACTATATCAGTTGAGTGGCACATTCAAAGTCATAGTGTGAATATATAACCTAATATTTCTAAATAGCAGGATTTTTTAAAAATACAGCCATGTCATAATTATTCAACCCCTATTGCATGTAGCTGTTTCTTAAATATGTAAGACTACACAAGTAATTGTTTTAAAACAAAATTAAGTCATCAATCTGCAATGGCACTTATTTAAGTTTTTAAAATGTAAGTTTAGCATTGTAAGCAAAAATGTATTTCTATGCAAAAAATGCAATTAAAAATAAGCTGTCACAAAAGCTAATAGAGGAGATTATTTCATTACACAAGAAAGGTCATGGCTAAAAGTACATTTCCATGGCACTTCAATTTCCAATAGACAAAGTTGGCAGCACCATTCATACATTTTTTTAAATATGGTACAACAGCAACCTTCTTGGGGTGTGGAAGAAAGCAAAACTTGTAGAAATGTTGACTTGAATATTCAAGAAGTAATTAGGAAAGACCTGTGGAGTCCTGGATGAAGGTTTTATAGACGTATGACACTAAACTGAAAATGAGTTTTAGACCCATGGGTCAGCAGTACATCTGGAGTAAGATGACAAGGTGATGACAAGAACAACACCATCCCCACAGTCAAGCATGGAGGTGGGTCAGTCCTGTTATGGGGGTGTTTTGCGGCTGCAGGAAATGGCTATCCTGACTATGTGACTGACACCATGGATTCTTTCAGGTATCAGGCCATTTTGGCATGAAAAATTTGATGCCTTCAGTGTGTAAACTGAAGCTTGGTGATCACTGGACTTTCGAGCAAGACAGTAACACCAAGGATACATCCAAGTTGTCCAATGTCTGGTTCAGGGACAGGTCGTGGAATGTCCTTAAATGGCCCTTTCAGTCCATCATTAAAATCCCATTGCAAACCTTTGTTGGGATTTCAAGGAAGCAGTGGCAGCACAGAAACCAAAGAATGTCAATGAGCGGGAAGCTTTTGCTCATGAGAAATGTGTAAAAATTCTAATAGAGAGGTGTCCGAAGCCTGAGAACACTTACCTGAAACATTTATTTGCTGTTATTAAGGATAAAGGATGCTCCACAAATGACTGACTTTGGGGGTTGAATATGTTTGACATGACATTTGTGGAGAGAATTAGTTATTTTTTATTTTAAAATTTGGGTAAACTGAACTCTTTGTTCTCAAAATCATTCAAATGTGTATTAAAAACTTACTTTGACTGTTTACTGAGGTTTTAGTTGATGTGTTTTAATTCACATCACCAGAATGTATTGCTGGTCGGGGGGCTGAATAATTTTGATTGCAACTGTATGTGTGATATATATATATATATATATATATATATATATATATATATTACAAATCCCTAGTGCACGCATGTCTCAAAAGTTAAGACTGCTTGGCTCAGAAGAATATATTTTGAAAAGAGATTTCTTTAAAAAGAAATAGATCTCAGAACTAATAAATTGCAGTATGTATCTTCCTATTTGATTGGTAATTAACCAAAACAAAAATAAAAAGATGTCGAAAATTACAAAATCTCTTTTGATTTACAAAACAATTCAGTACCTTTCCCTCTGGCGTGGTGTTCTCTACCCAGATATCATCACTGGGAACACTTGAAGCTCCTCCAGTTGCTGGTGATGGAGGCATTCCAGGTGGAAAGATCATACCAGGAGGAGGCGGCATGTTTCCGATGTGTGGAGGCATGAATGGTGGCCTCTGGGGAAAAAGGAAATAGGATTTTTGAAAGTGAGACATAAACTTATTTAAATTTCTTTTCATTATATGAAAGTAACATTAAATCACACATGTACTTACTAAAGGCACTTTGTATTGTCAGAGAATGACTATGTCATTATCCTAACTCATAGTCTCTACCTGTAGGTGTGGGGGTCCTATGGGTGGGGGCAGAGCTCCAGGCGGAGGTATAGGTGGCATACTGGTGTCAAATGGTGGCCGTCCAAAAGGGGGTCTGGGTGGTGGTGGGGGTCCTCTCATTATGCCGAAGGGCGGAGGTGGCGGTCGTAGTAATGGAGGAGGTCCTCGCAGTACTGTGTTTGGTGGTGGAGCAGGGCCACAAAAACGTAAGGCCTGCTGTAGCGCCATTCTGAGGAGAAATAAATACATGACAATAACACTTTGCAAGATCTACACTTGGTTCAAACAGAAGAGTAAAATGTAACTGACAAATTGTCCAAATAAAATCGATGCAACCCACCTGTAAGGAAATTATGAAATCATAACATATGGTTTGATTGATGCGATTACCTTGTAGAATCACTGCAGTTTTCACACACACACACACACACACACACACACACACACACACACAAGTACTGTGGCAATAAAGTATTATGGCACAGTGATGGCATCGGATGGTAACAGCATGGTACTTATATACATCATGGTACTGATTGGTTACCACATTCATGTATCATGGTAAAAACATGGTAATAGCATGGCATTTTCGTTAAATTGTTTGCATACAATCATATAATTTAAAATAACCATATAACCTTAAATGTGACCACTGGGTTGAGAACTCAGTGGGCATCACACTGCTGAAATCATATGGTGGATTATGATAAATATTGAACTGAATGTCATCTGGTTTTTATATTGAGTGCGAAGCTAAACTGATTTAAACCCAAATTAGAAGTCAAACCTCAAATACGCATAATAAACATTACTCTCTAAATTCATGTTTATTTTCTTACTCAGTTTTAACCATAAACAGATGTATTGTAGTCACTGTGGTCTGAAGTTAGCTAGCAAAGCAAACATGTCCAACACGTCAGCTAATAATGAGTTTGCTATATTAGCAGAATATTACTTATTTCGCTATGTAGTCGAAATACATTAGTTCTGTTTTTGCTTTCTATGTGTTTTGGCCAACTGAGCATTATTTAAACAGATAAACAAGAACAGAGTGAATGTTTATAGTGACTGAGCAAATCTGCTCAGCTGGCAAACAAGCTAACTGTGCTAACCCTGTGCCAGTGGCAGCTTTCACACTAGAGCACAGGTTAACATAGTTACCTCAGTCCATAATAATTAGTCTTGTGTAAACACTGAAAGCGCTTTACAAAACTAAAGGGCTCCGGTTATAATTCCCGAAGATGTTTACACTGCAAGCGCGCGATTCGATTCTGGTTGTTGTTTTGTCACGCGCTTGCTGTGTAGACCTGTTCGAGGTCCATTTCTTTGTTATTCTACATACAACAGTCATAATGTGACTTTTAGTGCATTTATCTGACCTGTTCTCCACGAGACCAGCGCTCTCTCCATCTATGTTTTCCGCCATCACTCCAAAAACTAAACACACATCAGCTAAACTTCCTGCTAGTGAACCATTTCCTCCATAATTTCCTCACACTTCCCTTTCACGTTATTGGCTGGATTAACTTTTAAAATGTCTATTAAAATATAAAAGCTCAATCAAAAGGTCTCTCTTAAAAAATAAATAAATACATAATTTAATGTTTAACCCTTGTGCGTCAATAAAAATAAAAAAAAAGTTACTCAGAGGTCCTTTTAGGACAAAAATATCCGCGTCAAAAACTGCCATAAAAATACAACACAACTACCAAATATTCATTCATTTTCAGGATGTTAACCCTTTAAATGCCAGTTTGTTTACATAATGTCACTGTTGTTTTTTATACACACACACACACTTCTCAATAAACACATACAAAACACACTCTGACATCCATACCAACACAATTTTATCTGCATCATTTATTCTATTGGCCTGCAGTGCTCTATAATACAGCAAACAGAAAATAGGAAAAAAGCTTGTATTTGCTCCATAGGCTAAACATGAGAAAAATGGCACCATCTGGTGGAAAATATAAAATATTAACATTTTGTAGCCAGTGCTCCAGAATGAAAGCATAATCTCATAGAATTCATGATTTTATTCATTAATGGCACTGGGATCAAATATTTCAGTGTTAATGGGTTTCAATGGGGACATTTTTGTCGTTAAGGTCCTGAGTGTAACTATTTTGTGTACACAGTGTATTATAGATGTATTATAGGAACTGAGGTTGAAATATCAAAATTCCCCCCAAAATATACACATCTGGCAAAAATGTATGCCGTTGGCATTAACACAGCCAAAGTGATCGAAAAAACAAAAATGAAAAAGAGAAAAATGTCCCGGAGGTCGCACAAGGGTTAAGATTATTTTTTATCAGAATAATATCTGCATTTATAATAATCAGAACAAACAATTATTCCGCCAAGAAATATGTCCAGTGGTTCTCCCCATATTTAAGCATATGTGCATATTCAAATTCCACCAGTATTTGGAAAAATATGTGTTACATACACTATATTGCCAAAAGTATTCGCTCAACTGCCTTTAGACGCATATGAACTTAAGTGACATCCCATTCTTAATCCATAGGGTTTAATATGACGTCGGCCCACCCTTTGCAGCTATAACAGCTTCAACTCTTCTGGGAAGGCTTTCCACAAGGTTTAGGAGTATGTTTATGGGAATTTTTGACCATTCTTCCAGAAGCGCATTTGTGAGGTCAGACACTGATGTTGGACGAGAAGGCCTGGCTCGTAGTCTTCGCTCTAATTCATCCCAAAGGTGCTCTGTCGGGTTGAGGTCAGGTCTCTGTGCAGGCCAGTCAAGTTCTTCCACACCAAACTCGCTCATCCATGTCTTTATGGACCTTGCTTTGTGCACTGGTGCGCAGTCATGTTGGAACAGGAAGGGGCCATCCCCAAACTGTTCCCACAAAGTTGGGAGCATGGAGTTGTCCAAAATCTCTTGGTATGCTGAAGCATTCAAAGTTCCTTTCACTGGAACTAAGGGGCCAAGCCCAGCTCCTGAAAAACAACCCCACACCATAATCCCCCTCCACCAAACTTCACAGTTGGCACAATGCAGTCAGACAAGTACCGTTCTCCTGGCAACCGCCAAACCCAGACTCGTCCATCAGATTGCCAGATGGAGAAGCGTGATTCGTCACTCCAGAGAACGCGTCTCCACTGCTCTAGAGTCCAGTGGCGGCGTGCTTTACACCACTGCATCCGACGCTTTGCATTGCACTTGGTGATGTATGGCTTGGATGCAGCTGCTCAGCCATGGAAACCCATTCCATGAAGCTCTCTACGCACTGTTCTTGAGCTAATCTGAAGGCCACATGAACTTTGGAGGTCTGTAGCGATTGACTCTGCAGAAAGTTGGCGACCTCTGCGCACTATGCGCCTCAGCATCCGCTGACCCCGCTCTGTCATTTTACGTGGCCTACCACTTTGTGGCTGAGTTGCTGTCATTCCCAATCGCTTCCACTTTGTTATAATACCACTGACAGTTGACTGTGGAATATTTAGTAGCGAGGAAATTTCACAACTGGACTTGTTGCACAGGTGGCATCCTATCACAGTACCACGCTGGAATTCACTGAGCTCCTGAGAGCGGCCCATTCTTTCACAAATGTTTGTAGAAGCAGTCTGCATGCCTAGGTGCTTCATTTTATACACCTGTGGCCATGGAAGTGATTGGAACACCTGAATTCAATTATTTGGATGGGTGAGCAAATACTTTTGGCAATATAGTGTATATGAAAATGGACATTGAAATATATGTTGCATATACAGTGCATTCAGAAAGTATTCATACTCCTTTATTTTTTCACTTTGTTATGTTGCATCCTTAAATGCTAAAATGCTTTAAATTATTTATTTTTTTCACATCAGTCTACACTCCATAACCCATAATGACAAAGCAAAAACAAGATTTTTGATAACTTTGCAAATTTATTACAACCCTAATTCCCAAAAAGTTGGACCAGTATGAAAAATGCTAATAAAAACAAAAAGTAGTGATTTGTAAATTATATTCACCCTTTGCTGTATTGAAAGCACCACAACTACACATTACATAATGTTTTACCTTGTGAATTTCATAGTTTTTTTGAAAACGTACAGTAATTTCAAATCAGATGATTGCAACTCGCTCCAAAAAAGTTGGGACAGGGGCAATTTAAGACTAATAACTATTTGATGAGTTAAGATAACAAGGCGATGTTAAACAGGAGATGTGAAACAGGTGAGGCAATCGTGTTATAGTATATAGGGAGCCTCCAAAAACAGCCTAGTCTTTCAAGAGCAAGGATCATTTGAGACTTGTCAATTTGCCAACAGATGCTTCAGCAAATAATCCAGCACTTTGAGAACAATGTTCCCCAAAGACAAATTGGAAGGATTTTGGGCATTTTACCCTCTACAGTGCACAATATAGTTAAAAGATTCAAGGAATCTGGTCAAATCTCAGTGCGTAAAGGACAAGACGAATCTCTGATCCCTCAGACAGAACAGTGGAACTGTGTTTTTTGGTCCGACGAGTCCACATTTCAAATAGTTTTGAAAAACACAGTCGTCATGTTCTCAGGACCAAAGAGGAAAAGGATCATCCATGCTATTATCAGCGTCAGGTCCAAAAGCCAGTGTCTGTATGGGCCAGGGGTGTGTCAGTGCCCATGGCATGGATGACCCACTTAACTGTGAGAACACCATGAATGCAGATAGATATGTACAAATTTTGGAGCAGCATATACTGCCATCCAGCACCATCTTTTCCAGGGACTTCCCTGCATTTTCCAGCAGGACAACTTCAAACCACATACTGGCCGAATAAGCGGAGATTGCGGGTGCTAGATTGGCCTGCCTGCAGCCCTGACCATCTCCAATTGAGAATGTGTGGTGCATTATGAAGCACATTAGATGGCAATGAAGACCCTGTACAATTGTGCAGCTAAAGACCTACATAATGGTTGATTGGGGGAAAATTCCACTTTTTAAACTTAACAAACTTATGTCTTCAGTGCCTAAATGCTTAATAAGTGTTATTAGAAGAAATAGTGATGTTTCATAGTGGTAAACACTCGACTGTCCCAACTTTTTTGGAGTGTGTTGTAGTCATCTGATTTGAAATGACTGTACATTTACAAAAAACAATGAAATTCACAGGTTAAAACATCATATAGTGTGTAGTTGTAGTGCTTTCAATATAGCAAAGGGGGAATATAATTTACAAATCACTCCTTTTTATATTTATTAGCATTTTTCATACTGTCCCAACTTTTTTGGAATTGGGGTTGTAAAAAGAAAAAACTGAATTATAACACTGAAGTGTTCAGACACTTTGCTATGACACTTCAAATTTAGCTCAGGTGCATCCCATTTCATCTTTGAGATGTTTCTACACTTTGATTGGAGTCCAACTGTGGTAAATTAAATTGACTGGACATGATTTGGAAAGGCACACACCTGTCTATATAAGGTCATACAGCTGAAAATGCATATCAGAGCAAAAACCAAGCCATGAGGTCAAAGGAACTGCCTGCAGAGCTCAGAGACAGGATTGTGTCGAGGCACAGATCTGGGGAAGGCTACAAAAAAATTTAGGCTGCATTGAAGGTTCCCAATACCACAGTGGCCTCCATAATTCTTAAATGGAAGAAGTTTGGAACAACCAGGACTCTTCCTAGAGCTGGCTGCCTGGCAAAACTGAGCAATCGGGGGAGAAGGGTCTTGGTAAGAGAGGTGACCAAGAACACGATGGTCATTCTGGTTGAGCTCCAGAGATCATGTGCTGAAATGGGAGAAACTTGCTGAAGCACAACCAGCACTGCAACACTCCACCGATCTGGACTTTATTGCAAAGTGGCCAGATGGAAGACTCTCCTCAGTGCAAGACACATAAAAAGCACTCTCAGGACTCTCAGACTGTGAGAAACAAGATTCTCTGGTCTGATGAACAAAGATTGAACTGTTTGGCCTCAGTTCCAAGCATCATGTCTGGAGAAAACTAGGTACTGCTCATCACCTGTGCAATACCATCCCAACAGTGAAGCATGGTGGTGGTAGCATCATACTCTGGGGGTGTTTTTCAGTGGCAGGGACTGGGGGACTGGTCAGGGATGAAGGAAAGCTGAACACAGCAAAAATACAGAGATATCCTTAATGAAAACCTGGTCCAGATCACTCAGGACCTCAGACTGGGCCGAAGATTCACCTCCCAACAGGGCAATGACCCTAAGCACACATCCAATACAACGCAAGAGTGGCTTAGAGACAACTCTGTGAATGTCCTTGAGTGGCCCAGCCAGAGCCTGTACCTGAACACAATCGAACATCTCTGGAGAGACCTGAAAATGGCTATCCACCGACGGTCCCCATCCAACCTGACAGAGCTTGAGAGGATCTGCAGAGAAGAATGGCAGAAAATCCCCAAATCCAGGTGTGCAAAGCTTGTCGCATCATACCCAAAAAGACTAATAATACTAATAATAGTAATACAAATAATAATAATAGTAATAAAAACAATAATTCAATTGCAAAGTACTTATGTATCATGGTAGAATTGTTGTAAGAAATTTAACTTATGCTGATTTTAATGAAGACAAACCATCGTGTCCAGACAGGATGATTTTCATTACTGTATTACAGTCATTAGTGAATCATCAATGAGAATAATGACATTACAAACTCAAATGAGATTGATTGTTACCCAGGATCTGAGATTTACCTAAATACCCACTAGAGTGAGCCACAGTACCTTTTAAGAGTAGATAACTGTAACAAATGGGGGTCATCATGGGTCCTATAAGTAGCGATGCATTCCACATTTGTTTGGCTTTAGTAAAAGCACTATCAAAAACTTGTCTTTGAGTTATAGTAATACTATAAGAACAAATATTATATTATTCCATAAATTAAATGGTCAACTCTTCCTCAATAGAGTCCAACTCCTGTGTGTGTGCAGGGCTGTTTCTAGCTTCGGTATAAGGGGCCGTTAAGGGCCCCAGGCCACCAGGGGGCCCCGCATAGCAAGGTTGTTTTTTTGTTTTTTTTGGTATATAGTCATATATTGTTATTTATAATCATTTATTGTTAATTTGCAGTTATTTATTAGTAACATCATATATATATATATATATATATATATATATATATATATTTAACATATTCCAATTTTAAAATAATATATTCAAATTTGTTGACGACTGTATTGTGGTGTCATTCTTGGATTGGCCTGAATCTAGGAGTAGGAATTTGCTTAGAACCCCCATGTGCTCAGATACAGCCCTGGTGTGTTGTTTGTGTGTAACCTGGTAATTTCTAGGTATGTTCATCTATGAAATATTCCATTGGCTACAGAATACAGTATGGTGACAAACATGTCCCATGACTTTTTAGTCATGAATGATATCATATAGTCAAGAAATCCATTTAAAAGGCATCTTTCTATAACCTAACCTTTTATTAAATAACATGAAATTGATCAAATATGTATGTATGTTATCATGTCATAGGCGTTATCAATGTTAAAAACTTGTATTTTGAAAATACAAAAAAAAAAAAAAAAACATTTGTGGAAGAGAATTTCAGAGGTCAAAGTTCAGAGGAAGAAGAGGCTGCTCAAATGTGCATATAGTGATTTACCCATCATGTTGAAAAAGTTATTAATTTACATTTTAACTAATTGTTTTCACATGGTTAATTGAAATATGTCATTGGTGTTATATTGTTTAATGTTAATGTAAAAGATTCTTATTGAAAAACAATATTTAATGGTATGATTTATTGAATTAATCTGATCAGTGTGTATGTTTTGTGATGCTACTGACATCTTAGAAAATCCTTTATGACTAAAAATAATGTCAAGATGTTAAATAATGTTTACCCTCAGCTTTTATGGACAAGAACTGAAATGTTCAAAGTCGAAAAGTCAAATTGTTTGAGAATGACCCAATCATAAACAAGTCATGGAAATTAGTGATAAAATGTACATATAAATAATACCTAATCATTGGCACTTGGCAAATGGCCAGTGCCATTTGTTTAGGTCAAGCACGTCATGTAAAATGTGGCAACAGAATGTGCATCAGGTCTCTGGTGGCAATAGAAGACTGTCCATGATGGTCCTCAAACATACCTATCCACTACTAAGAGTGAAGTCCTCTTGTCCACTAATTAATGCTTAAAAGTGACACTAAAATACAGTTAGATTTTTGATGAAATTGTTTAATGTTAAACAAAGTTTTTGAGTACAATAAAATCATAAAAAGATTTATGAAAAGAAACTAGAATGAAAGAGGCGCTTGATCTCATGTTCTCTTTACATTTGCAGAAACTAATAAGTGTTTATGCAATAATTTGTCCATGTCTAAAACAATGTTTATAAGCAGAGGATCTCTCTGTATAATGTTAAGTATTAAAATAAGAAACTAAACCACTATGGAATAAATCTAAATAGTAATAAAATAAAGATTTGGTCATTTTGAACATAATGTCTTAGTGCCTGATGAAGCCCCCCCCCTCGTTTGTGTAAAGCAGCATACGGGAAAATGGACAAAACCAAAACAACAAAATCAAAAATCAAAGTGACCATACTATTCACAATGCCTTCAGTTATTCTGTAGCAATCTTGTGACAGACATTTCATAAAAGTAACACTGACCCGGAACAATGCTTGAGACTATAAACTTGAGACACTACATTCATGCAAGAAAGCACTAACAGATATGATGTTTATTATGAGGCATCATAAACACCAATTCAAGTAGTTGCTGGAAATGTGTAACAGCTCTTGCTACCACCGACAAATGCATTTGTGTGGCTTAAGTCGAGAAATATTAGAATCAGACCTCTGTTCTCACCCAAGTTACTCACAGTAATCTTCACATTAAGATTCTCTATCCCCTGCCCTATTGCCCAAACTGTAATGGCTTACGCTTTTTATGTAACACACCTTTTCTCTTCAGTAGTAACAGTTTTGGAGTGACATCTCATGATTGTTGCAAGATAGCAATTCATCAAGTATTGTTTACAAGCTTTACGTAGATCACTTCCATATAAAAAGGCACCCAATGCACCTTCAGTCACACTTCGATTTATGGTCAGGCAGCTTGCTACACAAAAGTCTTGAAAGTATACCTAGTACAGATATAGTCTGTAAAAATGCTGACCATATTTCCTGACTTCTGTACAAGCCAGAGGTTGCAATTGCAGATTGTTGGAGTGATAATGGAATCAAGGACTGTGTATCTGTAATAATTCGAACTGAAAATAAAAACAGCAACCAAATATTAAAGGACCTGTTTGGCCCATCTTATACCATCTGAGAACTGAATATACTAATTTTTTTTGCACACTGATATATTTACACGGTCAAGCCTTCACAGTCTCAATCACAACATGAATAATGTAAATTATTAGGTAATTTCTGAACTCAATCGTACTTAAAATGGTGAAAGGGGGCATGACGAAATACATAATGTGTATGAGGTTTCTGGATTTTAAAACAGTGGAAAATGTACCAAACTGCACAGGACACAGCCATCTGTTTTCCTTTAAAAGTACATAATATGCTTTGTTTGCACCATTTACAAAAACATTCCACCCTTCGATCACCTACCCCGCACAAAAGAAAAGCAGATTTATGTTTTCTGTTAAATGTATCAGGACAGATGATTGAATTGTCATGACACTGGCTAGTTTTGTCAGTTTTGTCCATTTTACTGGATGCAGCTCCTTCTTTCTCGAAGGTTTATTTGGAACCGAGAACCCCCTCGGAGCGAAACGCCTTTCATTTCCCAAAGTTGCCAAAGTTTGCAAAGGCATCTTGTTTAGGTTGCACCATGGCGGGATTTATACCATGGCCAATGCCCATGCTAGGCATGCCAAGGGCACCTTGAAGGGGTATGCCAGTGGGTGCCATGTTCATGCCTATTAGTCCTTGACTGACGGGAATTCCTCCAATACCCATAGAACCTATTCCCATGGTGCCCGTTGCCACAGCAGGAGGCATTCCCATGCCCGAGGTCCCTCCGGCTATCATGGGGTTCATTCCTGCTCTGGCAGGAAGCGCTGAGGGTTGAGCGTTGAGTGTCATTCCAACAAAATTCTGCGTGACCATGTTCAAGGGCGGCTGGACACCTAAATAAGAAACACAAAAATCCAACAGATTTTTGTTGCATGTAAAATTCTGCCATTATAGGAATATATCTAGATAACCACTCTTGACATTATCACATAATATGCGATACTGCTTATGATTGAGATTCAATGATAAGATAGTCTCATGGCAAGAAGTTTTGATTGTCTAACAATGACTATCCATGTAGAGCTTTATAAAAAAAAAATATAGCTGCAAGCATCAGTTATTGGGATTCAAGCGGCATAGGGCCTTTAAATGCATGTGCTACAAGATATAAAGCATTATTCAGATAGCCAATAAAAACAAAGCAATATAATTTTCAGCAGTATCAGGTAAATAACCATAGAGATTTAGTGTTTTTAACATTTCTGACAGTTATAGCACCACCTACTGTCCAATCACCACCAAATGTTGCATGCTTCTTCGGAACCATGTGTTGCACATGCATACTAAATTAGATAAAAATCAAAGATTTCCTTTAAGAGTTATAGGCTTTTGGGTGAACAAGGCCACATCCATATTTATAAATTACCCAGCAATAGCCAAGCAAAATAAAAAGTTACATTTTTTTGTGATAATTATAGATCTAGGCTGTCCACAGATTCTTCCTGTACAGGTATTGTTGAAGTCAAATGAAAAACCTATGGCTAGTTTGCAAAAGTAGGTTTTTTAAATGATCTCAAATATTTAACGAACGATTTGATTGACACCAATGGTTCTTGAGGCAAGGTTGTTCAGAATGAGGAACTATCATGTGATATGAATAATGTGTGGCTGTCAGAAAAACAGCGGTATTTACATGTATGTAAAACGCAATATCGGCTCCCAGTGGTCAATTTCTTTCTTTTTTGCAGACCTCTTGGACCAAGAGACAAATAGGCCCACCAAGTTTCGTTCTGATCGGCCTATTTTAACCTTTTTAAAAAGCTGCTGAAAGTTGATTGGTCGATGGTGGCCATGTTTTTGAAGATATGCAACTATCCTCATACACCTTGATGGCACCTTGGACAAAGACACTGCATGCGAAATTTCAAGTCAATCGGACCAATGGTTCCATAGTTACAGTTATTTTCAGGTTTTTCATTGTTATAGCACCACCAAATTGACAAGGCAGGCAATTGTTTTCACGTGTCCTCAGAATGACCCCGTACATAAGTTTCTCAAGTTTGGTGAAAACATCTCATTCCTTTCAAGAGTTATAACCATTTCCATAAAAGTGGAAAAACCCACAACTACGTTTTAATACGCATTCGTGAAATTTAATCGAAAGTAAATTTTTTTGTGTGTGTGATAATTATTGATATTGGGACTCCAGAGAATCTTTCTGCTTTGGTTTGGTTCTGATCAGTCAAATGGCCTAGGACTAGGTCGCAAAAGCAGGTTTTACCCAAAAAAATCTGAAATTGAAAAAAAATTAAATAAAATTCATGATGGAAATTAAATAGGCATTTTGTTCGACTTGAGCCAAGGATTCCAATTATACAAGTCTGTGACATACAGTTCAGGAGTTATGGCCCAAAATGTACGTTCTTGTTTTGTTCACTGTAGCATTCCCCCTTGGCCGAGTCCATGCGTATGTGTAGCCAGCCGGGGTACTACCATTCCCCACAGTTTCATGTTTCTAGACCTTATGGTTTGGTCTGCATGATCAGTTTTAGGGCATATTAATAATAATAAAAATCCTAACAAAAACAACAGGGTTTCAGAACTTCATGCTTGAACCCCTAAATAGTTTATACAGAAGACGTTCTTTAACCTTGCTGCATCATGGTATTGAGTGTGGGCTGTGTAGGCTTGGGAGGGTTCAGGCCTGCAGACAGGAAATCCAGGTTGATGTTCACGCTTGGGTCTGACCAGGTGGCAGGCATTGATAGCTTCCCCCCTGACTTCTGTAGCCCCATCTGCTGGGCTAGTAATGGACCCCCTAAAGTCTGGAACAAGAAGAGTAATTAAATTACTGTAATTCACAAATTAAAAAAAAAAAAAAAAAAGAAAAAAGTTATATATATTCCTTATATATATTAAGGAAGTTTTTGCCAATAAAAGACATTGTTGGCACTATAAAATGTAAAAGGGCTGCATATTGACACAGATTTCCTGATTTGATTTGAGTTCGATTAACAAGCTCTCAATTCGATTCCGATTAATTTGGGTATATTTAAATTATGTTAATTTTGCTTACATATATGGAAGAAATTCTAATTATATGTGGACCTTCTAACTTGGTACATAACAAATGATTAATCTTACATATCTTATTGGCTTTTTATAATTTTGGTCACATGTTAGCTTTTTAAAAATGTGCAATTCCTTGCCATAATAACTCCCTCCTCTCCGGATTTTTGTAACCGCTGTTGCGTTTATCAAATAATTCCTAGTGCTCAGATACAGAAATCAAGAGCAGCCCCACATCTAACTTCAATGCCGGTTCCTAGTTATTCTTCATTAGGTTTTTAATGTCAGTATGCTGAGTAACTTTGGTGCATTGGTGCCACTAATAGGCTGGAATTTGTAGCTGCAGCAGCTCGGGACACATGATTAAAAGCACTTATCTCATTGGTCTGTCAATTTTCTTCACAAAAATCAGACTGCGCTCCTACACTAGGATTGTCATGGACGATTTGTCAGACCCGGTGTGAATACCTCCATAGGAATCCATTGTTCCAATTCAAAAGCTCATTCGCAATGAACATTTGCAATTTGGGCTTGGTGTGAATAGGCCTTGATGTTAAGAAATTATGCGTCATCAGTAGAGGTTCACTTAAATGATTGAATAGACTGTGTTCATATCAACTGTGCACTGTACTGGAGTCCACATGTGGAGAACCCCAGACCACAGTTTCAAGTGGACTTGGGTGTGGTTCGCTGGTGTGCACCTGAGTTCTGAAAACAGCTTCCACACCAACCAAATGAACTGAACTCTGTCAAAAAACTGACTTAAGTGAGCACCAAAATCATTAATATAAAAGCACCTTAAACCTTAAAAGATGCATTAATATTCGATCTACTTATAATTCCCATGAAGTTCCCTGAGGCACAGAACTGGACACTCATCCAGTCAGCTCAAGCCATGGTCTGAACTCCAAACTGATTCAACGCCTTTTATTCTGGTGCAGGAAATCAATTCAGAACTGTGACTTCAGGTATCTGTTTACCTGTGATCTGGACATTGGCATGGCTGCAGTCTGTGGGCACATGCTGAAGGTCATGCTTTGGGATGCGCTGAGGCTGCTGTTGTTGGGGCCCATCAGGTCAAAGAGGTCAGCGGAAGGTGGTTGGGTGGATGTGGGTGCGGTTGGAGTGGACACGTCACTGAACAGGTCTGAGATGGCAGATGGAGCAGCAGAGGATGGAGGACTGGTGGAGGCAAAGGCGTTCCAGTCACCAAACTCACCATTACCAGTGGCCAGTGAACCTGAAGAGACAGAGAACCCGAACAGAGCAAAACCTTACATTTGAAGTGCACTTTATACTGTAAAACAGATAATGCTACAGACAAGGTTACTGCACTGTTGCTGTATGACTGTTCATAAGCACTATAACTGGATCCACACACACGCACACACACACACACACTGCTCTTAAGAGTGTGTCTCTGTCAGGGGAGATGGGGCTTAAATGATGGGAGCCGACACGTGTCTGTCCTCATAACACTCAGCAGGTAGTTGCTCCATCTGGACCCCTCAGTCATTCATCAATATTTCACTGTGCTGTGTGCTCTGCTACTCCAATCACATTTCAGACAAGCCAACAACACTGTCATTCTACTGCACACCAGTAAAGTCCTGCATGCTCTGCATTCAGCTGAGGCCTAGAGAGGCAAGAGGATGATGGGAAGGGTCAACCCTAGCCCACCTATTTCAACCTATAAATTCTGCCCTAGTTATCATTATTATTCTAATTGGCAAATAAGAGAAATGTACGGATGAAGGGTTCAAAATTGACACTTGTTTCAGTAATGAATGCAAAAATTGTCATTTGGTCGGCATTTACAAGGATTAAATGGTAATGGAAGTATATTCTGGACTATTTTCAAAACAAACTGTATTTGCAATTGTGTTTTCTATTTGTGGACGCATAAATTGTGACATAATCCAAACACAACTGCAAATCGCGTATTACCGTTTGCATTTCGTTTACACGAACGTACAAAGTATGCCAAATATGCCAATTGCATTTACCATGTCTTCATGGTTATGACCCTGTCATATTGAAATAGCAAAAGCAATTACCTCGTTTGCTATTTCACTTCTTCTGCGTCGTGTATGGAGCCTGCCAAAACTCAGATAGAATCGCAATTCCCTTATCCCTTTGCACTTGCATTGATCACCTGTCAATCAGTGTTGGGGGTGGGAGTTTATACTGTGGCCGTGTTATTAGTTAGTGACGACAGTCACAATCGACAGCATTTTAGAGCGCCTTGCTATCTTCTACCTCTTACCAGTTAACATGTATTTTGTTCTTTTAATATAACTGAAAGAACAAAATTCTTTATTTGAACTATTTCACTGTTTTCGAACAGTTTTATCTTCACTTTATATTGCAACACTTATTTATTTTTAGTTTTTTTTCACAATGCTCTACTACTATATGTTATGAAATTTGTTACATAACATGATATAGTAGAACATATGGCAAGATGTGAAACATCTGATAAGTTGACTAATCATTGATTAATAGTTGACTAAGTTAAAATCTACAGATAATTGATAATTTATCAATTATTATTGGTTCAATTATTCTTGATGTACAAGCTTTTATAATTGTTTCTCTGACTTCTTTTTGTTTCATTGTTCTTTTTCATTGTCTCTTCAATTTCTGTAATACACTGTGTAGGATGTTCTTGGCATGAACAATAATAATTAATATGCATATATCAATTCAAGGATACCGAAACAGTGTACTAAAGAAAAAGCTCAGTGGCTGTCAGTGTTAGACGTAATACATTTAACACATAAGTAATTAGTTACTGTAATCTAATTACTTTTTTACTCAAAACAGTAGTGTAAACATTACATTTAAAATTATTGTAATTAGATTACAGTTACTGACTTTTACTTTCAATGTAAGTATATTTCTAGGGTTACACAGATTTCTAAAATAATTATATTATTATTTATATTATTTGTTGAATTCATATTAAACATGAATTATGTTCATATGTATTTCTGTTTGCATTTCTGACAGCTGAAGGGTATATGTGCCTCCTAATAAGTCATTGTAAGGGAAAAATGAGTGGTGCCGAGTGTATGATTCGTGTGCAACAAAAAACAGAAGGAAATATAGACTTTATTTCAAATTTGTTGAGCGGAAAAGTGTTTTAGAAAATAACTTGAAAGGTAATTAGTAATGTGATTTCTCTTCAGTGAAGCAATCAGTAAAGTAAATGGTAATTTTTAGTGGATTACTTTTATTCAGGGGTGTAAAAAGTATGGATACTAAGTGAAACTTTTACTTAATTAAAAGTCTAGCAAAAAACACACACAAAGTGAAAGTAAAAAAAAAAAAAAAATTGCATTACATTGTACCATAGGCGTTGCTCGACCCTATTTAGGAGGGCTTCAACCCCACTAAATTTCATCTCATCTAAAAATATGTGATTTTACGGTCCGCACGCAAATGTGTAATCTTCCATTGTGTGCTCTTTAAACAGTGGCAGCACTGCACTAGTTTGGTGGCTTTTCTTGTCTAAAAAGACTGACTTTAGCACAAGCCAATGCAGGCTGTGAAGGAACATCACATTGGTTTGACCTACTGAACGGTCCTTCAATGTACCAGTCACTCTGAGTTTCAATCTAGGAGCTTGTGAACAAGCAAGGATCAACATCTGTTGACCAACTGAATGAGAGGTAGAAAATCGTTTGTTTAGTTCAGTAATCTGGTTTAAAAAGGAGAGAAAGGGGCTGGATGAATGAGTAAAAGTGACTGATGAAATTATAATGACATCAGGGTGTAATTGAAACTTTTTAGGCTAATATTGTTGTCTTTTTGTATAGCTTGATAGGCATGCACAGCAGTTCACAAAATTACATGTATGCTTTGTTGTCATTTGTAGGGAAATGCATATACTCTACTGAAGACTCTTAGCAGATTTGTGGACACATTTGAATCATAATTAGACTCATTTAGATCATGAATGACTCGGTGCTTAATCAATGGTTTAATGACTCACTCAAACACAGAAAAGACGTTCATTTGCTGCAACCTACTGGGTGTGATTTACAAAAATGGTCACTTAATGAATTGGTGAACAAATTTGAACTAATCTTTTGAATGGATTCAAAAGACTCGAATCACGATCTAATGACAGACAGAGAAACATCATCCGGTGTTAATTCACTCTACCTAAACAATGACCAAGCTAAATGTAACATTTATTGTAATAATAGATTTTTGTGGAGTTTAATATAACTTTAAACTGTAGAAGTTGTGAAATTATTGGTTCATATTCTATAATTTTTTTTAATAAATGAAGAACAAAACAGAAATAATTAGAACAGATTTGTGTTGCCAAAAAAAAAAAAAAAAAAAAAAATAATTATAAAAATATAAGGCTTGTCTATGTATATGGTTCTTCAAGCAGCCTCGGTTATATTTATAACTTTATAAGAGTTTTTTTTAAATATTTTTTATAGAAAATGACTATTCTGATTGAATATTTGCTGGCTAGCTTGATGTAAACACTTAAAAAATAAATAATAAAAAAAACACTATCTATGCCACTGAGCGGAATACATCAAATGTGCACATATTATAGTGTCATTAAGGGCTGAGCCCCCCCAAGATTGAAATCCTAGAATTGCCCCAGCATTGTACTTAAGTATTAAAGTTAAAAGTAACTTTTATTTCTAGCTAGAATCAAATCAAGAGTGAGGAGAATGTGAGAGAGAGAGGATGTTGTGGCCGATTATGTTATATGTTAAATGGATTTCATTGGTGGAATAAAAAAAAAAAAAATTAAATTCTAGTTTCATATTTCTAACCTTAGTGGCAGTCGTGACAAACTGTCCATTTGCTCGCAATGGATTGTACTTGTTGCATTGGAAAAGGCATTCGCTAAATGCGATGGCAGAGCACTCAGTCATTTGAGTAGGGATGGGACAAAGTATCGAATTTCGAAATATTGAAAAACAAAATGAATAATAATAATAATTCCTTACATTTATATAGCGCTTTTCTAGGCACTCAAAGCGCTTTACATAGTATAGGGGGAATCTCCTCAATTTCCTTAATGCCGAACCATATCGAGGCAAAGTCATTTTTTTCTACCCTATTTACAGAGTTCACACATAAAGTGCGATAAAGTGCTTGAATTTAGCTTTTAGAAATGTAAGTACTGGAATACCTGCAAAATTGCCTTGTTTTGTTAAAACAAATTGCTTGAAATGAAAATTGATCTTTTAATATCCTTTCTGTTCTTTACAGTCAGTCGTTGATCAAAAAATAACAAGAAACGTTCATTTTTATCACAGATCAGCACAGATGTGGTTAAGAACCGTGCGACTCCTCTCTTTAATGTGCGCTGAACTGAAACACTGTGAGACGCTCATTGAACTTCGGCAACTCTTAAAGAGACAATAATGATTATAATAATAATAATGCTGTAATTTAATTAACAGGGTTGCTGCGGAGTTTTTAAAATCAAATTTAAGACTTAAGACCTTTTTCAAGACCTGAACAAATAAAATTAATACCGTATCTCCATACCAAAACAAACCCACACAATCTCAAAATAAATTATGTATCACAGACACTTATTTAAACAGGCAAGGGCACACATTCAACATGGCCTTAACAATGCTTATCAGTAAAACAGGGTAGGATGTATGCAAGTTTAAAATACTCAAGACATGTTTTCCACATATATATCACATTAAAATTGGTACCACTATATAAATAAATACAAATTAGAGATCGACTGATATTGGATTGTGCCGATTCCATAATGTGTTGAAAGGCAATTCATCTGCCAATGGTTTTTAAAATTGGTAACCTATATTAAATGTTCTTAGTCTTTCATTCCTGTGATGGGGCGGGCCAGACAGAGGCTACACGTCCAAATTTAATTAAATTCCAGATGCACTTTTTTTTTATAATTTGCACCTGATTAATGATACTGATAAACTTTAATAAAAACTGACCTTTACACCATCATTTACTCCCACTCATCGTTCAAAATCAGAATGACTTTTTTATCTGTGAAACACAAGATTGAGGGAAGAGAGGATCGTATTTGTTGCTGTCCAAGCTCCATAACACTCGTGCCTTAGATTTCAATTCTTCTGAAGCCATATTTTCATTTACATTTATGCATTTGGCAGACACTTTTATCCAAAGCGACTTACAGTGTACTTATTACAAATTTATGTAATCATTTATTACATAAATTTCTGATATGTCCTAATGATTGTGAACTGCTCTGCAACAGCAGGAAACATTCAAAAGCCCCCGTGTGCATGAAGAAAATACAACAGTGCCACGTTTTCACTCTGGGGATGCAGCTCATACATTTATTTAATTAAATCGTATTCTTTTGAAGTTTGGTAATCACATTAGGTCATATCACGATTCCCATCTTTCTGCCCCCAAATTTAAGACCTCTTTAAATAAAATTAAGACTTATGTTGTATCATTTAAGATATTTAAGACTTTTTATGACCTTACATTTTGGAAAACTGAATTTAAGACAATTGAAGACTTTAAGGATCCGCAGGAACCCTGATTAAATAAATACATAGTCTGTATGTGCAGCACACTTCAGAGTGCTCTGCTCTCTGTCTTCTACTACACACACAAACTAAGCATGCACGATGATGATGATGATATGATGATGAGGTGTTTTCAGTGTATGAGAGGCCAGCTTCACACAATAATTTTGTAGTGTGCAGCACATGCAGATAATATATTTATTTTATTAAATCACAGACTTTCCAGTTTAATTATAACACTATGACATATTGCAATTTTAATTTGATTAATTGTGCATTCAAATATTCATTTTCGTCCAAATATTTGGGGCTCTATTTTCATGAGTGTGCATAGCGCAGCGCAACGTGCTCTGACTGTACGCAACATCTAATCCAATTTTCGTGAGAGTGCTAATTCTAAGCGCAATTTTTGTGCCAGTGCAAAGCGCAAATGGGCATGGGTGGGAGTGTTTGCCACTTTGTGGGTGTAGGTGTGCAAACTGTGGGTGTATTGTATGTAAATGAAGTGGCGCAAAGCGCAATTTGCTATTTTCCTAGGAATAAGACATTTCAATACCACCTCTTAACTCAGCGCAGAGTCCAAATTCAGTTCCTGCATTTGCAGTTTGGAGATCCAACCAGCAGGTGGTAATAAAGTTCATGTACAAATTCTGAAAGTACAGAACATCAAAAAATGTCCTTGATGATCGCTGTTGAAACCGTTTTTTGAATTAAAAAATTATGAGATTTGTGTTACATTTTCTAGAGGTCATGGTTTATTTTTTCAATTATTATTATTTTTATTGGTATGTTTAAGTCACTGCAAAAGGGGCCGTTGGAAGGAGAGAGTAAAATGTTTGGATTTGGTATGATGTTTTTGACCACTATGTTATTTTGATTATATTTTCATTACGTTTGAAGTTTAATTTGAATTTAGTATTTCATATTTCGAAAATGTTTTTGGTTGAATATTTTGGTTTCAATAAATGAATAAAAAATTGTAAAATCAATTTCGACCAGTAGAAGTGAAGTGCGTGCCGATTCAATCACTGTTAATACTAGCCATGATTTGTGTGTCAGTAGATGAACATTATTAATAATACTTACATTCCCTGTAATTTAACGGAGCCTACATCCATATCCTGAAACACATTTTCCATTTTTATAAAAGGAACATGTCCCATTTAACAAAGATAATTTTGTAAAAATCCAAATAACTTTACAGATCTTTATTGTGAAGGGTTTAAACAATGTTTTCCATGCTTGTTCAATGAACCATATACAATTAATGAACATGCACCTGTGGAACGGTCGTTAAGACACTAACAGCTTACAGACGGTAGGCAAATAAGGTCACAGTTATAAAAACTTAAAACACTAAAGAGAACTTTCTACTGACTCTGAAAAACACCAAAAGAAAGATGCCCAGGGTCCCTGCTCATCTGTGTGAATGTGCCTTAGACATGCTGTATAGAGGCATGAGGACTGCAGATGTGGCCAGGGCAATAAATTGCAATGTCCGTACTGTGAGATGCCTAAGACAGCACTACAGGGAGACAGGAAGGACAGCTGATCGTCCTCGCAGTGGCAAACCACGTGTTACAACATCTGCACAGGATCGGTACATCCGAATATCCCACCTGTGGGACAGGTACAGGATGGCAACAACAACTGACCGAGTTACACCAGGAATGCACAATCCCTCCATCAGTGCTCAGACTGTTCGCAATAGGCTGAGAGAGGCTGGACTGAGGGCTTGTAGGCCTGTTGTAAGGCAGGTCCTTAACAGACATCACCGGCAACAACGTCGCCTATGGGCACAAACCCAACTTCGCTGGACCAGACAGGACTGGCAAAAAGTGCTCTTCACTGATGAGTCACGGTTTTGTCTCACCAGGGGTGATGGTCGGACTCACGTTTATTGTCGAAGGAATGAGCATTACACCGAGGCCTGTACTCTGGAGCAGGATCGATTCGGAGGTGGAGGGTCCGTCATGGTCTGGGCGGTGTGTCACAGCATCATCGGACTGAGCTTGTTGTCAATGCAGGCAATCTCAACGCTGTGCGTTAACAGGAAGACATCCTCCTCCCTCATGTGGTACCCTTCCTGCAGGCTCATCCTGACATGACCCTCCAGCATGACAATGCCACCAGCCATACTGCTCATTCTGTTGCTTGATTTCCTGCAAAACAGGAATGTCAGTGTTCTGCCATGGCCAGCGTAGAGCCCGGATCTCAATCCCATTGAGCATGTCTGGGACCTGTTGGATCAGAGGGTGAGGGCTAGGGTCATTCCCCCCAGAAATGTCCGGGAACTTGCAAGTGCCTTGGTGGAAGAGTGGGGTAACAACTCACAGCAAGAACTGGCAAATCTGGTGCAGTCCATAAGGAGGAGATGCACTGCAGTACTTAATGCAGTTGGTGGCCACACCAGATACTGACTGTTACTTTTGATTTTGACCCCCCCTTTGTTCAGGGACACATTATTCCATTTCTGTTAGCCACATGTCTGTGAAACTGTGAAGACATAAACTGAAAAACTCAGTTTATGTCTTAGTTGTTGAATCTTTTTATGTTCATACAAATATTTACACGTTAATTTTGCTGAGTTTAGTTTATATCGCTGGTGCTTGACAGGGAATGGACTGTATAATAAGACGGAGACGGTGCCGGAGAAGAACCTCCATTAACCCGATTATCGCCATGCGAGGGCAATTTCGCCAAACCCACTTGCGCCTACACTTAGTGCATGCTTACATGAAAATACCAAAACTTCATGGCCGTACCCATTGACTTTGCACTTATGAGTTAAAGCATTGCACTGAACTTAGTGTGTGCTTAAAATAAGGTCCATCATATTCCGACATTCAGCATTTTATAGCTAATGCCATTTTCATGACTAGATTCCGTGATTCCGTCCTTATTTTCTGCATAATATATGTGGTAACAGTGGTATAAGCAGACTCCAATCACTGAAGTATTGAAATTTAATTCACATATCGAGGTGTGAAGGCCAAATTACCACGCTACCAACTCAGGATGTGAATTCATTTTTATTTATTTTTTTAATCTGTGGTTCAACTGTCATCGTTGTCTAAAGTTTATAACTCAAATGTATTTGAGGTTAATACAACAGCAACGTTGGAACGGAGAAATTGTATTTTGTACAATATCAATACTACAATACAAAACTATTTAGTCAAAGCAGAGATGAAAAGTGCTATACAAATAAAATTGATTGACTTGATGGAGATGACAGCAGATAAGCAGAAAAAGTATGTGACAGAGCTTCGTTCATGACAGTTAATTGTTTGCGTTGTTTCACAATGCGCAGCTGCAGAAGTGACAAAACAATACGAATTTGTGTATTTGACTCCTATTCTGACTCTGATTGTTACCATGTTTTTGTGCATGTAACAAAAACCTTGTTAGCAACACAGTCAAACAGTTCTACTATACTAAAATATTTTCTAGGGGGCCTGGGTAGCTCAGCGAGTATTGACACTGACTACCACCCCAGAAGTCACGAGTTTGAATCCAGTGCGTGCTGAGTGACTCCAGCCAGGTCTCCTAAGCAACCAAATTGGCCGGTTGCTAGGGAGGGTAGAGTCACATGGGGTAACCTCCTTGTGGTCGCTATAATGTGGTTCACTCTCGGTGGGACGTGTGGTGAGTTGTGCGTGGATTCCGCGGAGAATAGTGTGGGCCTCCACACGCTACGTCTCCGCGGTAACGCACTCAACAAGCCACGTGATAAGATGCGCGGATTGACGGTCTCAGACGCGGAGGCAACTGAGATTCGTCCTCCGCCACCCGGATTGAGGCGAGTCACTACGCCACCACGAGGACTTAGAGCGCATTGGGAATTGGGCGCATTATATATTATTATTATTATTATTTTTATTTATTTTTTATAGGAAAAATAATTCTTTCCCAGGACATTTAAGTATTTTTCCAATTTTCCATGACTGGAAAAGTACTTTTAAATAAAAAAAAAAAAAGAAGTAAAAAGTACTATTTTTCTTTGGAAATGTAATTAAGTAAAAGTACAAATAATCAGTTTAAATTGCTCTCGAATAAAGTACAAATTCCCCAAAATAATACTTATGTAATGAAGTACTTTAAACCCTTGCATTTAATGAGAAATTTACTCAACACTGGTGACTATTGTGTCAACTAACATCTTTTATTTCGCAGATATTACTATAAGAAGTTTAGCAAGGGAGCCAAAGATGTTCTAGCATCTAGAACATAATGCTAGCACTCCATGTGTCTACAATATACTCCATTTCAAAGGGAGATTGACTAGTTTCAGGGACTATAGAGCCCGAGACAGAGCACTTGTATTACAAAGAATGAAAGAAATTAGAACACCCAATATGGCAGGTGAAAAAGGAAGTCCCATCTTACAGGTAAAATAGCCAATCACCTTTCAGATACAGACAGTTACACTTAGATCACGCATACGCATTAGCTGAACCAATCTGAAAAATAGCGATCTAAGCTAAAACAGCAAAATTTATTTGAAATATGTTCTTTGAACGTAAACTTGAGCAACCAATTTGGAAATTTCTGTCTTTCCCCATTTAAATAGATAACTGTAATTTTATGCCGTTTGTATCCATAGAAAGTAGCTGCCAGGGAGCGTTCCCAAGATGGCAGCTGAGTAAACTGACCTGCCTTGAAAGGGAATTTGCTAGCTTAAGAAGTTGTTATTTAAACAACACGATGCACAATTTGGTACAGATATGCTTGGAGACAAGCAGCTACATAACTATTTGGACATAGGCAAAAAAACATTTGTAGTGTGAGTTTTATAGCACGCAAGACATTTTTATGGCCGATAATTGTTCTCAATTTACCAGTCAAAAAGTACATTTTGGACTGTATACATTTGTGTATTGTGCATGATATTCGATTGAACATGCTCTCAAAAGATGTGCAGTAGATCACACGTACCAGCAGCTGACGGAAGACTGGCAGAGGCAGCAGGTGAGGAAAAATCTGCAAAGTCACCAATGAGGTCTGAGCTTCCACCTGGAAACCACCAATATGCTTAAATGACACATCTATACTCTTCAGAAAGCAATTATCCAGTTCTGAAAATTATTCCTCAGTTGAGAAATGCACATATAAAACAGTTACTATAGACATTAAATGCATCGTTTAACCAAAAATGATTATGTTTAACCTAATGTTGATCCAAACCTGATGATATTCTTCCATGGAAAACAAAAGGAGATGATAGGCAGAATGTTAGGGACTGAATATTGGGACCATGGAAGAAGTAAGTCATACTGGTTTGGAACAACATCACCGTGAGTAAATAATGATGGAATTTTCAATTCTGGGTAACCTGTGCCTTTTATATTACTAATAGTGTGCATACACTCACATAGGGAAGTCAAAAGTACCTGTACTTCGGCCACTAAAATTGAAAAAATAAATAAATAACAATGACAGTATTGCTACAGTATCAATGATAGTTGAGTGCTGTTACTATCAAGCGTGATCAAGTCTGCTGCAACAACAATATTGCTGTCCGCCCATTATAAAGATTTAGATTTATCATAAAGTTATGATCACTTTATGGTTTTAGAATTTACACTCAGTGAGCACTTTACTAGGAACACTATGGGCCTAATAAAATGCCCGACGTGGTCTTCTGCTGTTGTAGCCCATCCGCCTCAGGTTCAGTGTGTTGTGCATTCTGAGATGCTATCTTGCTCACTACAATTGTTCAGAGTGGTTATCTGAGTTACCGTAACCTTTCTGTCAGCTTAAACCAGTCTGCCCATTCTCCGTTGACCTCTCTCATCAACAAGGTGTTTCCATCTGCAGAACTGCCGCTCACTGGATGTTTTTTGTTTTTGGCACCATTCGGAGTAAATTCTATAGACTGTTGTGTATGAAAATCCCAGGAGATCAACAATTACAGAAATACTCAAACCAGCCCATCAGGCACCAACAAACATGCCACGGTCAGAATCACTGAGATCACATTTTTCCCCATTCTGATGGTTGATGTGAACATTAACTGAAGCTCCTGACCCGTATCTACCTGATTTTACGCATTGCACTGCTGCCACTGCTGATTAGATAATCGCATGAATAAGTAGGTGTGCAGGTGTACCTAATAAAGTGGTCGGTGAGTGTAGTTGGCCGGTGAGTTTTGTTGGCAATTACATGGGCTGTAAATACAAATACAAAGAAACTTTAATTCAATTTCTGAGATATCACGCAATCGCTGAATCAGAGTTCTTTATTGAATTATGCATTGAAACGAACAGTTTGAACTAATTCATTTAAATAAATCGAATTGCCAACTCAGCACTGAAGTTGAAATCAGATGCTTTTAAAACTGCCTCCTTAAAACTGTTGCGTCATTTAGCGATTAAAACAATGAAAGTTCTGTCATAAACATGCGTGCCACTGTGAATGAGCTTCTCTCATAGCACTCAAATTCATGTAAATATATCGAATTGCAAACTCAGCATTTTTTTCCACTGCAGTTTAAATCAGATGCTATTAAAACTGCCTCCTTAACACACTTGCATTCGTTTAGTGCTAAAAACAACAAAGTTGTGATGTAAACACGCATGCCATAGTGAATGAGCTTCACTCATAGCGCTCAAAAATGCACAACGAACGTCAACCTTTTTCAATTAAATTTGACTTGCATTTTCAGGTTGTTTCTCACGAAAACATATGCCTTCAGAAGACTTGAAATATGGTGCACAAGTCACATGGACTACTTTTTTTGCTTTAAAGTTAGGCACTAATCAACTGTCATTGTATTGAAAACACAGTCTGCATAAGAAAGTCAGTCATATGGGTTTGGAACGAGGGTGAGACATTTATGACAGAATATTCATTTTGGGGTGAACTATCCCTTTAATGGCCAAATAAAAAGTGCATTAAAATCATTGCAATATTTACGATGTTGCTTAATTTTATAATGCCAGCCATCATCACAAATGAATATCCAATATATATCCCAGACCTATTGACCACTGAATCTTTGGTATCATGTCAACTCAACAACAACAACCGATTTGGATGTGTGACTAAAATCTACGCTCAAACGCACAGGCAAACATGTTTACACACATGCATCCACACCAGCGGACACAGCACAGCTGTTAGGCTGGTGACAGGATATGGACGGACAGCAGCATCTGTGCCACTATCTTCTGTACTTTCTCTCTCTCCTACACACACTCATGCCCATCTGGGGCACTCAGACTGCTCCGTCTACATCTCTGAAGAACTTTCTCCAAGAGTTCATCATCTCTGTGGCCATGGCATTAAATGTTGCATCAACTTTCAGAGAAAAGTTTCTAGGGTTGGGAACAGAGAACTGGTTCTTATTCAGAATTGTTAAAAAAAAAAAAAAAGAATTACTGTAACAATAATTTTCATGACTTATGGTTCCATTATCGTGGGCAAAACCAATAACAACACAAGCTCTCACATGAACATTTTCACTGTAAAATAAAGGAATTGTTCACCCAAAAATGAAAATTCTCTCATCATTTACTCACCCTCATGCCATCCCGGATGTGTGACTTTCTTTCTTCTGCACAACACAAACAAAGACTTTTAGAAGAATATCTCAGCTCTGTAGGTTCATACAATGCAAGTGAATGGTAATTAGAATTTTGAAGCTTCTAAAAGCATATAAAGGCAGCATAAAAGTAATCCATATGACTCCAGTGGTTAAATCTATATCTTCAAAAGCTATATGTTAAGTCCTTTTTTCCTATAAATTCTTCTCCCTGCCCAGTAGGTGGCAATATGCACAAAGAATGTGAATCGCCAAAAACAAAAGAAGAAGAAGAAAGTGAAAGTGCACATTTACGGTCAAAAAGGACTTAAATATTGAACTGTTTCTCACCCACACCCATCATATTTCTTCTGAAGACATGGATTTAACCACTGGAGTCTTATGGGTTACTTTTATGCTACCTTTATATGCTTTTTGAGCTTCAAAGGTCTGTCCACCATTCACTTGCATTGTATGGACCTACAGAGCTGAAATATTCTTCTAAAAATCTTTGTTTGTGTTAAGCAGAAGAAAAAAAAGTCACACACATCTGGGATGGCATGAGGGTGAGTATATGAAGACATAATTTTCATTTTTGGGTGAACTATCCCTTTAAATTTCAGTCAGATTCTCACCTAAACCATTCATATGCTTCCAGAAAACTTGGGATATGACACGAGTCATATGGACTACTTTTATGAAACCTTTGGGTGCATTTTAAAGGTTTAAAGTGAGTCGCTAACAACTGCTCTTGTATGAAAACAAGAGCTGTGTAACAAATTTTTTTTTTTGTATTTTTTTGTTCCTGGTAAGTGTTATTTCCTAATTGCTTATGCCTCAGAAGTATAGAAAATGGCTATTATTCCCTACAAACTTTGCTTTTGTGACCAGGACCAGTGATATTTTGAAATGTACCTATTTTCCAGAACATTCCAGATAGATTCAGTGCTGAGTAAACTTGGAGTTACTTCTAGAACTTTCTAGAACTTTCCAGTAATATAAATAGTAGTATAAATACAGGGGCCTTAGGCCCACCAGTTAAGTTTAGTTCCAGCTACCTAAGTGGATACATACTGTATCTGCATTTTTCTGAGATGGTATCAAGAGGTTGCAAGCATCCGTCAGACGCATTTTGCTATGTCTACGGCCAATTTATCAAGACAAGTGCGAAAAAGTACCCCGTGGAAGCATCTGCTAAGATGTGTGAAGCCTACAAGGCATATTTCGGCATGCCTGTCGGGGATCAAGACAAACCCTGGGCACCTCATTTCACCTGCGAGCACTGCAAAAAAAAAACTCTGGTAGGTAAGATGGACAATTGTTGCTCGGAATTTTATGTTATAAAATGTGTTAATTTTTAAAATGGTAAAAGTTTTTAATTTTAAAATGTTTTTTTGGGAAGCCTTTGGGACAGCAGGGACACCAAGGCGCTCTACCACAGGCGGGACTGGCCACAGCACACCGAGTTCTCTGTGGGGAGGAACAACGTCAAGTGGCGGCCACTGGTGGACCCCCGAAAGGTGATGCCACCACTGCACATCAAATTGGGCCTTATGAAACAATTTGTCAGAGCTCTAGATAAGGAGTCGGCAGCCTTCAAGTACCTTCAAGACTTCTTCCTTAAGCTGTCTGAGGCAAAGGTCAAAGCCGGTGCCTTCGTCGGACCACAGATAAAGAAGATCCTGGAGTGCAATGAATTCCCCAAGAAGCTCACTAGTAAGGAGAAAGCGGCTTGGAACAGCTTTGTCACAGTGGTTCGGGGCTTCCTGGGCAATCACAAGGCCGAAAACTATGTGGAGCTGGTTGAGACTCTGGTGAAGAACTACGGCACAATGGGCTGTAGGATGTCCCTCAGAGTCCATATCCTTGATGCTCATCTCGATAAATTCAAGGAGAACATGGGAACGTACTCGGAGGAGCAAGGCGAGAGCTTCCACCAGGATATACTGGACTTTGAACACAGTATAATGAGAACATGATGGGAGACTACATTTGGGGGCTGATTCATGAAGTGATTGTAAATCTCGAAAAACTATTCACTTCTAAATCTTTTGTAGTCATTTTTGTATTACTTTAGTATAAATACATGTTAATTTGGATTCGTATGTTGTTTTTTTCTGACTTTATGTGAACGAAAAGACACAAATTCGCCCGTTTTCTCATTGGAAATATGTAAATTTCTAAATATCACTGTCCTGGTCACAAAAGCAAAGTTTGTGAGGAATAATAGCCATTTTCTATACTTTTGAGGCATAAGCAATTAGGAAATAACACTTACTACCCAGGGACAAAAATTGTGTTACATAGTGAAATCAGTAATAGCAATATTCTTTAAAATAATGCCTTTTTCTCATTTCCAAATATTTTTACCTTTAAGGTACTAAAAGAAATGTTAATGGACATGCTAGGGAACCAGAATCATTAAGAGAAATTGGAATCAGTATCTTTGAAAACTAGATCTCTGTCAGCTGTCAGTGCTGTGTCCTAGCAGTAAGCGAACATGACATTGACCGAACACTGACCTAACCCTAACCTATCCGGATGACTCTGGTTCAGTGCAGTTCCAATTGTGTTCCCCTCGCTCCCAAATAATTTCTTGACCACTCTCTACTGTAAAAATACCAAACAATTTTCAATTTTATGAAGAAAATAAGTGAGTGGTGCTTGACTGTGCAAATCTCATCGACACAGTTAATGGTGTTTTGGGTGGATGTCAAGATATTACTATGCGGTTGCTGGGGTGTTCAGGGGGTTTCTTACTGGCCCAAGTCAAAAGTGCCCACCACTATCTAGACATGGCTTAGGTCCCTCTTTCAGTCTAAGCCTATGCTATTTTTTCACCTGTTTTATCGTCTGCCAAGCAAAAGTCTGATCACGATTTGAGGTAACTTTCAAGTCTATGAAATGGTCTGGGACAGGTTATGCGCCAAAGTATAGTATTTATGCTCAGGGGTTTAATCCCTAATGATGAGCAATCGTAATAGTGATGCTTGCCTTAAAAAAAGCACAAATTAGCAGTTATATGTGGAGAATGCAGCAAGGGAGATCTTACCTGAAGACACGGGTTGACTTGAGCCAGAGTCCACCATCAACAGATCGGTCAGCCCTGTGTTAGATGATTGACTGACTAATGTCTGAAATGAGACAGGAAGAATGTCACACCTCACTTCTACCACATGGTGGAAGCAAAGTCTAACATTTGCAACCAGAATCACTTCATAAAGACTTTACAATCAAATCACACTATATGAATAAGATTCACATAAGCAATGGCTAGAAGAGAAGCTGTGTCGTGTATAGTAATACATTTAGAGTACTGCCCATTTAAAGACTTTAAAGTAAAAAAAAAAAAGTTGTGTAATGTAATAAAGCAATAAGCTACGATAAGATGCTCTGCGTTGCTTTTTTCAATGTGAAGGGCTGTTGTTTGTCACAATGCGAAGCAATATTGGAAACAGCAATATGATGAAAGACACAATGTTCAAAAAATTACATTTATTATTAATAAAAATTCCATAATCCACCAAGTAACATAACTATCGTTAATTGGCCTGTCACTACACACTCAAAAAAAGGATTTTTGCTGCATGTTCAATTTACTTAATTAAAAGGAACTAAAGCAACGCAATCCTAGAACATTTGGTCATAACTTGATTTTACTGCGTTCTATCCATTTACATTTGTAAAATGGAAGTTTACTTAATTTATTTGAGTTGGGACTACATGAATACTTTTTGTGGCGTTAATGTAGCATTGATGAAACTAGGCAGGGGATTTCCATTTCCCAGCATGCTTTGCATGGGACTGGATAGGGAGAACAAATGTTAAAATTAAGCGTTATTCTACCATAATAACTATTCATGTACTCCCAACTCAAATGAATTAAGTAAACTTCCATTTTACAAATGTAAATGGATAGAATGCAATGAAATCAAGCTGGGACAAAATGTTCTAGAATTGTGTTGCTTTAGCTTATTTGAATTACATAATGTGAACAAGCAGCAAAAATCCTTTTGTGTGTGTGTGTGTGTGTGTGTGTGTGTGTGTATCTTATGGGCTATGGTCCATTAAATAATGATGTGATGTTATTAGCTACTTTTATTAGCAGTAGCACAATATGGTTACTTCCTAAAACTACGGTTCCAACACTGGTTACAGGTTTCTGTATATCTAATATTTTACTACTGTTTCAAGTATGGCTCATCCAAGCACATTTTAGTCCTTGATTTTAGTCTATTTAGTCTAGATTTTTTATCTGCTTTACATTTATGATGAAGTGCAGCATGAAATAAGAGGGCTGTATTCTACCAATGTGTTGTCAGAATCTGGACTGCTTTTGCCACCAGTGTAATGAGCAGCCGCGCCCAGGTCAACCGTTTTGGATGGGACACCGCCACGTTTGCGTGTGGAGGTGGTGGTGGTGGTGGTGGAGGTGATGCTGTCTGTGGTCTGTGTGATCTGGATGCTCTTGGTTGTTACAGTCTCTTCATCATTGAACTCTGACTTCGCAGGTCGACCGTTCCGTGAAACTTTCTCCTCCTCGTTGTCACTGCAGGAAAAGGTAACAGTAAGTCAAAACCCTCATGTTGTTTTAACTCATATTAATTTCTTTCTTCTGTGGAACACAAACGGAGATGTTAGACGGCTGTGTTTGTCTCAGTGAACATTCACTTTCATTGCATCTTTTGTCCACACAGTGAAAGTGAAAGGTGAGTGAGATTGCATGTTTTTTTTTTGTATTCCACAGTAGAAAGTTTAGAACAACATGATGTCTTAAATTATTTTTGAGTGAACCATCCTTTTAAGTGGCTAAAATGTGCTGGTTTCTGAAAAGAAAGAGATAAAAACAGCACAGCAACAAACCTTAAGCATTTACACCAGTTTCATGAAATAGATTTCAATGCATTACTTCAGTTCAGGTCATTCCACAGGAAAAAGAAAGCCTAATAAAAAGACACCTATTTCATGGAAGAAGAAGAAAAAAAGATGTTACCTGATATGGTCTGGCGAGTCCTCCCTCTCCTTCTTGCGAAATTTATTGATAGTGTCATCAATGGTGCTGCCAATTTTGTCGCTAATCTCACCGAGTTTTTCACTGAAGGGGAAGCTGCTCTTGTTTTTGTCCCAGTCCTCCTCCCATTTGCTTTTGGATTCCGAGTCAAACCGTTCTCCCGCTGAGGATGTGAATTTGAGTTAAACACTATTTATTTTATGAATTCAACATTTCATTCATTTTTGTTTCATTTATAAGATGCACTTGCAAATATAAAAACATGGTCGATAGGGCTGGGCGATAGGACGATGTAATTGGATATTGAAGATATCTGACCATATCCTGATGCTGATTGCGACAGCAATCATTGACAGACTATGACCGACAAAATATTGAGAAATAGAAAAACAATGGAGCTGGGAAGTTGCCAAATACAGTATATTTAATCGTAGCCCAATAGTTATCATGCACTTCTGATTTTAGATACTAATCAAAATATTACAGCATTACAAGCATTACGGATTACACGTTCTCTGAATAACATGAAACATTTTCCAGTTACAAACTACTCTCTAGACTAAGACATGGTTTGTAACAAATACGCTATGGTTTAGCAACTAGATAAAAAAAAATACATATATTAGAAATTTCATTATTAAGGAAATAAAGCCTGTCAGGTAAAGACATTATTATTAAATTTAATTAAAGCAAAAAAAAAAAAAAAAAGGCGAAACTTTGCAGTCTTTATGAAATCTTTTATTTAAAAGATATTCAAACACGTGACATCAGTTTGTATTTATTATCTACTCCATAATGATTTTTTTTTTTAAATTTGCAGGCATGAAATTAAACTAAAGTTGTTGTTGTTGTTGTTTTTTTTAAATAAAATTATTGTGTGCATAATCTATCCAATTTACCCCATTTAAGAACCTTACGAGTTGCTTAGGGAAAGAGCCATTTATTAAAAAAAAAAAAAAAATTTCCCCTTTTTCTCCCCAATTTGGAATGCCCAATTCCCACTACTTAGTAGGTCTTCATGGTGGTGCGGTTACTCACCTCAGTCCGGGTGGCTGAGGACAAGTCTCAGTTGCCTCTGCTTCTGAGACAGTCAATCTGTGCATCTTATCACGTGGCACGTTGTGCATGACACCGCGGAGACTCACAGCATGTGGAGGCTCATGCTATTCTCCGCGATCAATGCACAACTTACCACGCACCCCATTGAGAGCGAGAACCCCTAATCGTGACCATGAGGAGGTTACCCCATGTGACTCTACCCTCCCTAGCAACCGGGCCAATTTGGTTGCATAGGAGACCTGGCTGAAGTCACTCCAGCGGTGGTAGTCAGTGTCAATACTCGCTGAGCTACCCAGGCCCCAGGGAAATTGCCATTTAAGAAAACTTTTAAGTGTTTTCTTTTTAAGCACAGACTAAGTGAAGAAACAAACTGTTAGCTGTTTTATGAAAGTAGAAATTATGTGTGTTGAACTTTACAGAGGTAATGGTTTATTTATTTCAGTTATTATTAGGGCTGTCGATTTAATGTGTTAATTTAGTGTGATTAATTATATAAAAAAAGAATGCGTTGAACTGACTTGTACATAAATTCCGTAATAAAAGTACGGATTTTCTTACAATTCAAGACGCAAGTGGGCAGAGAGATCATCCAATGTTCATTACCTACGTAAAGCAGTTATAGTGGCGATGTCAGCAAAATCACTGAGTTTTTCAAGCTTGAAATACATCTGTTTTTACAAGCCACATCAATAGGTGGCAGTGTACCTCAACAAATCTCACAAGCAGTGCAGCCAAAGAAGGAGATTCGCTCACTCTGAGGAAGCAGAAGCACAAAAGGTGAGCGAAACACAACAGAATACAGGAATCTTGAGACGTGATTTTCAAAGTTTCCACTACTTTTAACTAGACAGAGCATCCTGAAAATGCGGCAGTTATTACGATGAATACCAGTGAGATGGTCCAAACGCGTCCGTCTGAGGCACGCACATGTAAATAGAGCGACAATTAAAAATAGCGCAGATGGAATGCAAGAACGCGCACTTTGAGAACTGGACACATTGATGAACTCAATGCAAAACAGATTGCTGTTAACTGTAGGCTTCTTCAATGATATGACAATAAAACAAACAATATATTGAGTTCTTAAGCCACTTTTTGTATTGTCTAATCAATGCTTTATAATCTGCCACAATAATGCAATTTATTTCAAAATTAATTTCAATCCATATTATATATTTAATATAGATATTATACGTATTATATTTATTATGCATTATTTATATGAATTATCTTTATTTGTGGGCCATTCTCAGCAAAATATTATGTATGCATTTAATAGCGATTCATTTGATTAATCAGTATGTCATGTAATTAATTGTATAAAAATGTTTAACTAGTTATTATTATTATTGTTATCATTATTATGTTTATATAATAAGTGTATTTAGATCTTAATTTGTATTGGTAATTTTCCACCTGTTGTCGTAGAAGGATTATTGTGTGATGGCAAATTGGGGCCGGTGGAAAAATTTCGAGATGGTAAATGTTTGGATTTGAAGAGGTGGTTATAAACGATTTTTTTCTTTGGTTAGTTTTAAATGCAATTTGAGTTTAGAAATATCTTTGGTTTAAGTTTTCGTGTTTCAATAAATCAAACACATTTTTCAAGCAAAATCAACTGGTGGAAGTGAAATGTGTGTAAAATATTCATCGATCCTTCAGCAGTGGGGGCAGAGGTTTTGACTATGTAACCGGATATCGCAATATATATATTTTTTTAAATATCGTGAAAATATTTCTTGCATATCAACCAGCCCTAATGGTCAACCAATATTGTTTTTTCTGTATTGTGGCTGATATAATGTTGATATATACAGTACATAATACAAATTAATGATGGTAAATTACAATTGTTTTAAACAATATTTACTCAAAATTCAACAAAAAGAGATATTCAAATAGAAATATATATATTAACCTAGGACAAAGTCATCACTACTGTTAATCGGCCAAGTGAGCATACTAGTTATTGACCAAAGCCGACAATCTCAAAATGGCCAGATATCGGCCTGGCCGATATATCAGTCTATTACAATTAATGTGGGGTGAGGATATGCTTTGGTAAACTTCAAAAACTGTGGAAAATAAACCTGACAAAAAACTAAAAATATAACTTTCTAAAATAAGAGCTCTCTACCCCCTCTGACCATGTGGTCTTTTGAACTTTTGCAGCTAGAACAAATCCATCGCAGCATGTCATCAGTAATTGGCAATTTAAAACTAGTACAGCTAATAAAGTGAGAAATCAGAGTGCCAAATCAAAGGTGACTAAAATCAAAGTGCAATCTCTTGACTTGCCACACACGTCGAGGAACAACACTAATGACATGACAAGGGACATGGCATCCGAACTTGATTAGACACATCTAAGAGAAAACATGTTCTATTACAAAAAGCAGAGATCTGATTATTTCTGCATGAACCTGATCATAAATATCACCAAATGATGCAGTGAACAAGGTTGAAAAAGCGACAGCCCTGAAATCAAAACAGCTCTACTCAAAAGATCAGTCGTGGGAAGAAGGGAGTCGAGAGGGAATTGGTTGGATCGCTGAGCACTACGTGAAACATTTTCAGAGGGCCTAAGACAAATCCCTGCGGGACACCAACAGTGCTGAGAAAAGCAGCGATCTTTTTAGGTGAATCACAGTTTCTACAGACACAAAAGGGCCCCAAAAACTGACCTGAGCCAAAGAGAATCTCATGCTTCATAACACAGTAAAGTATAGATTAACCCAATGAACTAAACAATTAAACTAGGGCTGGGTGGTTTTTCAGATTTTTCCGATTAATTTGAATTTTATTCATTTTTTTACCAAAAAGAATATTGCAAACGCTATAGTTAGATACGTTGTAAATCCACAAAAGGCTGAATAAGGAAGAGAAAAAGAATTTATAGCACTTGTCTTAATGCCGATCCCAATCTGATCTGCTGCACGTGTGTGGCACGCTCCAAATGAACATGGCAGGTTAACACCACGGAGACTGATATAAAAGACAGCAGTAATATTCCCAGTACGATTGTACACAGTGTGATTGTAGCTCAGCTTTGTCCATCATGCAGGTATACACCAGCTTAAGACCATAACTGGCCTCGGCGTGCGCATATTGATGAACGGTCTCCTTTTCTTTTTACCCATAAAAAAGCGACAATTATGGGAGCTTCATTTCAAATCATGGAGAGGCTATATATGGGACAATCAAACATCCGCCACTCCTTTTACCATGATGATTCAGATAGATCGCTAATTATTGCTTTGTTCTGTGATGTGTTTCAAGTGTACTGCATCTATAGCCAACATTTGGCAAGCGATCATTTTGACAAACTTTGTTAGTTGAATTGTAATGATAAATTATTTCATATTGCTGCACTGCTCAGCGCGAACCGCTAGAGGGTGCGTCTTTATCTGCAGGGGTTTATGAAAAATACACACATTGTTGTTTGATATACAATGAGTACTTTCTAGATAAACTTGATAATTTATAGATATTGATTTCTAGATAACGTTCTCGATAGACTTGGTTTAGATAAAATGAATACCTAAACTGGCTAAGAATTATTTTGCAGTTTTCTTATTCTATTATTTCTGAACATCTGGGTTTATTAGATTTGAATTTATTTTACATTTACACTCTGCTGACATCTTCCCCCTGTGGTGCAATGTACATTTTCTTGCACATCTATGTTTCCTATAATGAAAAGAACTTGGATTTCTCTAACCAGGTTGCCTTGCATTCTAATAAAGAACACAATTTGAATCATGTTGGAATACATTTAAAAGTTGAAAAAAAAAAAAAACGAATCGTGAATCGTCCATAAGTTTGATCAAAATCGAGATTTTATTTTTTTGCCATATCGCCCTGCCCTAACCTCAACATCGATACATTTAAAGATAAATGAATAAAACAAAACAAAACAAAAAAATGGTGCCTGAAATAACAATACTCTGCACTGTTGTCCATGCCCAGTCAGGTTTGCACTTTACTTTCACACAACAGAGCCCAAAGGCAAAGAAATGGAAAACTTCAAATTTTGCAATACTTTATAATTTGCTGCACTGTATCACTTACAGTTACTTTGTTTGAAGCCTCCTCCCATGCTGTCTGAAGACACTCCGATGTATTTGTCCTTGTTCTTCTTGGCTTTCTTCCTCTCCTCACGTAACCGGTCATCATCCTGGACAAACTCTACCATTTCTTTGACCTTTTGCCGTACATTAATGCCCTGGTCTTTCCCATTTTCATCTAGGAAAAAAAAAAAAAAATAGAGCATATCAGGTCAAATGGGACTGCTTGACCCATTTATTCTGGTTTCTGCAAACCTCCATTAGATGCAAGACACTGTTCTGCAGAGTTAGGTCAACACCACAAGAAAGAAATTGTTGGTAATAAAAATCTGTCAAAATGCAACCCCAAACACAAATATTTCAGTAGTTTTACAGCACGGATCTCCTACAGAAGTTTTGGTTGGGCTACAAAATGTTGTTGCTTGCCACATTACATACGCACTGAATAAGAATTCTAAAACATAATGGTGTTAAAGGCAAACTTTTGGCTTGCATACCGAAGAAAGACCAAAGCCACTTATGTGCTAATGTTTATGGATCATCTTGGTTGACAAGAACATTGATGTGTGGGGAGAAAAAAAAATAAAAATCAATTTTGAAAGGTAGCGGACTGTTTGAAACAAATTTAGAACAAGGCACAAAGCTTTAAATAGCTATACAAATTTTTTTTAAAAAGCAGACAGTAACACTTCAAGCACGACTATGAAGGCAGGGTTCTCACACCATTTGACCAATGAGTTTCCATGACATTTTCCCAGTAATTTGAGATTACTGTATAAGGATTATTAAAGAGTATGTTGTAGATATTGCGCTCAAAGAGCAATTTCTAGCTAATAAAATAGTTTATAGCTTTAAAAATTAGAGGTATAAATATACACAGTATTTTCTATTTATTTCCAGATTTTCCATGATCATGGGAACCATGTACAGGGACTGTAATTGGGCTATTGATGCAAATCATAAACATAAGTAGAAACAAGAAAAACAACACAAATATAGCTTGATAAAGAATGTACAGTGCCTTCAGAAAGAATGCACCTTGATTTTTTTTATGTATGCTTCAAATGTAAAATCTCTTCATGTCTGCAGGAGCATATACAAATTTTTGTCCAATCAAATTCTATCTAGAGTGAGAATGTCCCTCCACCTAATACCACATGCGTATACTGAAGGCTTCAGGTCATTTATAAAAGGGATAAAGCCTTTAATTTTACATTTTTGTGCAATATTTCTTGTAAAACCAAGCATTTGAACACTTAATAATTAAGTCCAGCACCCAGAATATGTTGGTCAAATAATTATCAGATTTACATTTCCAACATGATTCTGAACCTGAAGACATGAAAATATTTAATTTTTTTAAATAATAGAGAATTCTTTCAGTGAATTACTACTGTAAAACTTCCTGTATGGCAATCATGCAGAGTCCCCCAAAAAGTAAAAAGAATTGTCAAGAATGTCTCAATTGTTACATTTTTTTTAATGGAATTAGCTAGATTTTAAAACATTGTGATGCCATCTGACAAGCACCGCAGGCTATAACAGACTATACAGATGTTTAACATCCTGCAAACTGACTCTGCAGCAAAATGACAAATATATCTCACATTTACAAAAACAGCAAGTCTTTAAAAGCAAAGATCTACATTTGCATTTTCAATTATCCTTTATGCAAAAGTGACGAACACCACGTAAACCCACCCACTGTCAAAGTATTAAAACACAACTTTTTTTTTTTTTTGTATTACAACCTCCTTTTGCTCATTTGTGCCCAATGAATAATACAGAATGAATTTCATGTAGTTTTTTTTATTATTTTTAGACCTGTTAATCTTGCCATCAATTTAAACTTACCAACAAAATGATAATTTTCCAAAGAGCGCAGGTCATAGATATGTTCCCTGGTGCTGGTGACCACACGCTCTGACCCGTTTCTGATGAGGTACGCTAATAGTAATAAGGCCTGGACACATGGAAGGGGCAGTTATTAGATCAGATCAAGCAAAAATAAAAAGATAGAAGGATATAGTGATACAAGAGACATAAAAACAGCTATGTTGGAAATCAGTTGCCTGGGACAACAGTTAATTATACAATATCTGATTGCAGTAATTGACAAATCAGAATCAGCATTCAAGAAAGCCATAAAATAAAATAAAATATGTTTAGCATAAAGAAAATTAAGCCTATTTTCAGGGTCATTTAGATTTTTTGCATTGTGATATTTTCATATTTGCCCATGATTACTATATTACACTGATGATTATGCAGTAAGGCAATGAGTTGAATTGATACAAATGTTGATATTGCACGAGTTTCACATTGAAAGGAAGACTGGCTCATGTAATGTGAGAAGCAGATCAGTATTTAAGTCCTTTTTTACTATAAATTATCTTCCTTGCCCAGTAGGTGACGATATGCACGAAGAATGTGAATCACCAAAAGCAAAAAGAAGAATGTAAAAGTGAAAGTGGAGATTTAGATTAAACCACTGGGGTCGTATGGATGACTTTTATGCTGCCTTTGTGCTTTTTGGCCGCCATTCACTTGCATTGTATGGACCTACAGAGCTGAAACAGTCTTTTAAAAATCTTCATTTGTGTTCAGCAGAAGAAAGTCATGCACATACAGTATGGCACGAGGGTGAGTAAATGATGAGGGATTTTTCATTTTTAGAAAAAAATGTAAAGTAAGTAATCCCATAATAATTTTACAGTGAAGCGGTAGTTAGGCACAAATTTTGCTATGAATATGAACTGGCTAAATATTTTGACTTTATAATTTTTTGCATTTTTGTTAACAGCCAAATATGTTTTTTTTAAAAGAAACAACAGCTATAACTAGGGATGTGCAAGACTAGTCGACTAAACGGTTCTGATGTTGTTAGTGCCCCCATGTCAGTAGACCTGGCCCCCCTAAATTGGAGTGGTAGAACGGTAAGAGTGTTCTCATTTTCCATCCCACTGAGAGTTCAGTGACCCCACATCATAAAACATAGACCAAACAAATAATATTTATACAAAACATCAATTCATTATGACTGCATAATAATATTTAGCGGGGTAAAGTTTAATTTAAGTTCAACATTTATACAATTTTCACTTATGGTTCTTAAGAGATCGTCTGAAAAGTCCACACACTGTGCTAAAACGTCATTGGTGTCTAAGTGTTCAATGCAACTACCCTGCAAGTTCTGTCTTAAACACTTATATTTACACATTCTAAAAATTGTAAATTGTATGCATAACTTACACTTTAATTGAATTAATTAATTAATGAATACTTAGACACCTCCGACATTTTAGTGCTGTGGGTAGTATTTTCAGACGGTCCCTTATAAGCACTAGTTAAAGATAGCCCAATTGAGCATTTTTAGGCATAATTCTCCAGCTACAATAAGCGTTCACCGTTTGAGTTCAATGTTTTATGCCTGTATTATATATTCAGATATTCTTTAACCTAATTGTGCTAATGAATTGTCGGCTCCAGAGAGCGCAGGTAGGAGAAACCGAATGTCAAAAGAATAACGAGCCAACAACTTCCAGAGATACGGTAGAAATTCAGCGTTAGTTTTGTGTCTTTGGACATGCCAGCTCCAGTTTCAGTTCTACTTAATGTGGATTATACGTGCTGGAGAAAATGTAAGTGTAAGTTAAGTTACTTTTATAGCGCAATTTCCCAATTTAATATCACGAAACCCGATCTGGATCTGATTTTCAGCCTTACTGAATGCACCTGAGCCCAGCCCATTAGAGATAGCGCTTATTTGGCAAGCATTCATTATAACATATTTTTCTGTGTGTATCTGTCGCGTTTTCATTTCTGGAACAACATACGGTACACACTAATTTTACTTATAATGAAGTATTTTTTTCCACTGTCTTTAATTTTATGTTTTGCACTGAACAATGCAGAAACAGGACAAATGTAGTGCAATAAGTTTGGCAAAACAAACAATGAAAGACTCTGATGAAACAGCACGCTGGAACAGATGTGAAGAAACAGGTAAGAAGAAACAGCCAGTGTTATACAGGGCCACACAGCACCTGCAATGGCAAATTAATTATGAATAAATACACTTAAAAACATCCAAATCGGAAACCTTATAAACCACCCCACTAAAGCCCAAATAAATGCCTTACCTTCAGTGAGAAAAGCTCTTATACTCTAAGTTCAAAACATCAACGCACTTCAACCTAATAATATAATATATACAGATTAATATTGGTACTGATGGGTACAGGCGCAAGAATAAAAAGCAAACACGCAACTCACCGGGAGAGAGAGAACAAAACTTTAGAGTTGATCCTGCTACTTCTCTTGTAAACAAAATGCAAAAGAAGCACTAAATAGTTTACAGGAAAGATAACAAACACAATGTCCTCTTTATGAACACCATTTATCAACCAAATACTTAACGCATGGTGCACCAATCACAAGGGAGAGGCACACATGTGCCCGATAACAGAGAATTGAGCTAAATATGAGAAACAGCATTCTCTCATGAGGTGCACACCATGCGCGCTCAATAAGAAATGTGCATAGACACTGACAGACATAGTGTTGAAGAAAAAGGATAACACATTAAAGCCATCTTATTGGTCACTTATAATTATGATGCTTGCAACTTTTTTTTAAATTCATAGTAGTTGAGACAGATACATGCATTTAAAAAATTCACTTGTTACACTGGACCAATTAAAATGAACAAGTGAATTTAAAAATGTGCTTACATTTTTAAAAGAATCTTAAAAGGAAATAGTGACCATTTACAAGCTGATTATAGCCTACTGATTAACTTCTAACCTAAAATCTTGATGTAGCATACCAGTCATTTTACCCCAAAATAACAGGCAACATGGTTTAAAGTTTGTAGGTAAAACCAGAATGTTAGGATATATTGACTATTGAAACATTTGTCATGAGCCTGTTTGTTTATATATTTTTAAATTAAATTTAATTTAATTTTAAAATTTTTACTCAAACTGCATGTCTATATATATTATATTAAAAAGGCAAATTATGTTTTATATGTTTACCGAGGACATTTAAGATATAACACAGTTGCCCCCCTTCAATTACACCCGGCCCTAACTTGGCCCCCCTCCAGTCAAAAATAATGATGTCTCTAATGTTGGTTTAGCACTTGCGTGTCATGTTCTACATTTAATGTACAACGATCATAATGCAAGGCAGGCACGTCGCAGATAAATGCCCCCTTTCAGTGGAATTTAGTGTTAGATTTGGCTGTTGTTGGCATAGGATAAGTATTTTAAATTGGCCGCATAATGCACAATGTTTTTTGACTGTTTTCTGAGAATTTCTTACTTTTTAGACTAGTCGATTTTCATTTAAACGTCAGTGAAATTAGTCCTTCCGCACATCCCTAGCTATAAAATGACACTGTTTGGCTTATATTGATTCATTGTGATTTAAAAATCAGATGTCTTGCGGCTTTTTTCCCCCTACCTGAAATAATGTCATTAAAATTTTAATTGTATTCCAATTTTTTGAAAATTTTTAATGTCATTTCTTAGCCCCTGTTGAAAGCCCTATTACGCAGGGGTTTTTAAACTGTGATCCAGGGACCCCCAGGGCGCCGCAAGGGGGTGCTAGAGGTCCATGGAAACTTTTAGAAAAAGAGGGTAAATAATTAATAAAAAGTAAACATTTACAGAATTTTACATTTATTACCATTTTATTCTATTTTCTAAGGACTACAATACAATAATTCATACAAAGTCAATATTTTCCAGATAATTTAATAACTTCCTTAAATGATCATATAAAATCAAATAATTTAATTTTGAAAACAACATTGTCTTTATAATATCATGCTTCCAATTTTCTCTATACATTAAAATTCTATTGCTGTCTTTTTATTTTTATTAATCATATTTGGGGTGATCCTTTGCATCAAAATATTCGAAAGCCCTTGCATTACGGACCTAAAAATAGGCTTAATTTTCTTTATGGACAATAAAAAAATATATATATTTTTGGGAATCAGAGAAATGTGACCTGAGCAGTGCATTGTACCTTGTAAACTCTCCTCCAGTTCTTCTTGTTGTCTTTAAGCATTCTGGTCCAGAGCATGTTCATCACTTCAGGGAACTGCTCGTACATAAACGTGGATCTGTGGTGTGAATAAAGCAGATACATCACACTGCTATGCTGCTAACCACCAGAGTACACATCAATGTATGAACACTAGATCCAAGAAAAGCTTGGACACTTAAAACACACTGACTGTTCAAAACCTTATATAACTTTTATCAAAAAGTTAAACGTTTAATAATTTTGGTTAAATGATCAGTAGGTTGTACAAACTAGCATGTCACAAGTATACAGTGCATTTCTTTAAATATACTCCAATAAAATACAATAAATACTTTTAGTAGATTTGCAGCAGCTTTAAATTATACCACCCTTAATTGACTTTGGAGGCATAAATCAAAGTGTTACAGGTGTAACTCTAAACTTTCAATAGCCCATTGTAACACATAAAGGACGGGCAAGGAGGAGGCAGGAACCGGCTGAACAGTAAACAAAGTTTAATGGTAAACTTAAAAACAACATAAACAAACGTGCAGCGCGGCCGCTTGCGTCTCTCTCTCTTGAACCGGCGCCTCCGGCCGCCCCTTTATCTCGCTCTCCCGCTGATCAACTGATTCAGAGCCGGCCGTGCTCCATCACGGCCCGGCCATGCCCTCCACCTCGTCACACCCATTTAATACACTAAGAAACCGGCACAAATAGCAGGTTCACATTTGTATTTTAATCAGCTATTCAAAAAATCCTTTCTGCAATGAACAGAATTAATTTAAACAGAAAACAAGCCAAGCCAAGTCAAACAATTCATCCTCTCTTATTTAATGCAGACTGCTCTTCGCTGTAATTTAATTCCAGACACTAAATTTGTATAAAACGAGATGGAGGAGGTAATTAATCAACTTTCAAAACAACATCTCAGGACTAGAGCATGATGCAATGCAGCTGAAATCATCAGCTATCAATGATGAGATCAATGTCATTTTCTGCAGTAATTGCCCTACACAAATGCCCTGGGTAATTCGGAGGAGAGTGATTGAATGCCTGAGGCCTCAGAGGAACGTGTATTGCTCCAGCCCACCCCACTCCACAGAACAAGCACTTACTTGGCGATCTCACCCATGAGCTGACCCGATGGGCCCCAGGGGTCATCATTGGTGGCTTCTCGAACCTTGGACTCTATCTCTGAATAGTTCATCACCACGTTGGTGCTGGAAAACAGAAAAAAACACAAAAAAAACAAAAAAAACAAAAACAAAACAGAACCACAAATAAACGCCAGTAATGACCTCAAAACCACACACAGACACAAGAATACAAGTCAATATATTGTACATGGAGGCCTTTATGAGCTCGACAGCAAGGAATCTTAAAATTCCTGATATTGATTCTTAAAAACACAAGATTGATCTTTTACTTTATGCCAGGGGTGTTCATTACATCAACTGCGATTCACTAGTCAATCACAAGACAACCACTGGTCATCACGAGAACAGGCCAAAAGGAAAAGAGAGTAGAACAAGAAACTACACTGGTTTCTTTGTTCTAACTTTATTACTGACTGTTTACTTGTATTGGATAATTACTTGATAACTTGTTTGAAACAATATTTCCTCAAATTAGTTTGTATTTTGTTAAAATTGGTATTGAGAATCGTCAAATTGCTTTCATATATAGCAAAACTGGACATTATAACTGAAATATACCCAAATTTATCATAATAGAATCAAATTAAAATTGGAAACAAATTAAAAGCTTGTTAATTGGAATCTAATCAAGAAATCTCTTTCCATACCCAGCCATAAAAAAGTAAGGTGAATAAATGATAGAATGTTTTGTGGATTTCATTTTTGAGTGAACTAACCCTTTGGACTGAACTTTATAGTCTGTAAAACAGTCACATAACTAACTATGGCAAAGGCATGCAAAAGGGAGAAAAGGAAATTTGGAAGAGTATAAGGGTGCAACATTAACTTGATGCTGAAGTAAATTCTGTTTTGTTTTGAACAGTTTATTGCATGGAATGAGTGTAGCACTATTACACTTGAGTCCTGGTTAATACACAGACCAAGTCAAAAAAAAAAAAAGGAAGAAGGTAATAATTAAAAATCTATTATGGCCAGTTTGGACTTCAGAAGACTGTGGGTCAATGACCCTGATTGACAATTTACCTCATGAGGGTAGCAGTTAGACATAACATTTCTTATTGTTTATCAGCGATGGAACAGGATTGTTTAAATCAGTTTAATGTCAAATCATAGTCAGAACTGACAGAGCTTCCACAGCCTCGAGAAAGGTTTGGTGAGCACACTTGAAAACAGATGTACACAAGGTCATGCCTGTATAGCTCTTTAAGCAGTTTTGAGAAGGACATATGAGGTCAACAATACTTGTTTCAGGATGGGTGAATGTCTCAAAACTTCTTTCATCACAAGTCAAAGTCAAGTTTCAGGTCTTTCAAGGCCAATCAAGTCTGAAGTCTTCCGTCACGAGTCCATGTCAAGTTTAAGACCTTTCAAGGCCAAATCTAAATCAATGCTCATCTTTTTCTTTCATCACAAGTTCAAGTCAAGTTTTTAGGTCTTTCAAGGCCAAGTCTAAAACGAGTCTTAAGCCTTAGTTTTCTGTCGAAAGTCAAAGTCAAAGTTAAGTCTGAAGTCTAAATCAAGTCTCAAGTCTTTTTTCCCCTAAGTCCAAGTCAAGTTCAGGTCTTTCAAGGCCAAATCTAAATCAAGTCTCAAACCATAGTCTTCTGTCAAGAGTCAAAGTTAAGTCTGAAGTCTAAATCAAGTTTCAAGTATTGAGATATTGTGAACAACTATTTTTCCTCAAAGACTTAAAGATTTCTGTTGTTTACAAGTCTCTAATTTGGAGTCCAAATCACGTTTTAAATCAAGTGCTTTGAGTGTTATTCAAGTCACAAATTAAATTAAAGGGATAGTTCACCTAAAAATGGAAATTCAGTCATTATTCCAAAATGACTTTCTTTTTCGGTACACAATGAAAGAAGTTTGAAAATATTTTATGCTCGCTGATGTCATACAATGGCAGCGCATAGTGACCACCTCTTCAAGTTTCAAAATGACACAAAAAAAAAAATTATTCAGAAGTCTAATAAATTATTTAAGGTGACTCGTGTCTTGTTCTGAAGGCATACGATAATGTTTGGTGAGAAACAAACCAAAATCGAATTTAATATTAGTGAAAATCTTGACCGACTGTTGCTCTCCTGAGCGCATCATGAGAGTGCATGAGAGCTGAAATTCAAGCAGCCCCCGCTCAAGAGAGAGATGGGGTATTCAAGCAAGAACCCGCTTTGTTTACAACAACAGGACCACCACAGAGATATTAACACCAGAGAACACAACACAGCTGCACACAAACCAGAGGAACCAACTTACAAAACATGTCTGAAGAGTTTGAAGTCAAAGAGGAGATGCATTTCTATGACCAGCCTTATTTGTATGAACAGGAGAACTCAGAAATCAAACTGAGAGAGAGATAATACAACAAAGACAACAAGTCTCTCTACTAATCCTGGTGTAGTTTTATTCACGAATGCCAGTGAATGACTCTTATGCGCCAGTTCCTTTTAATGAATCATTCAAAAAGACTCATGAACTCCTGAGTTACCAATTTTAATGATTCAATAACGAATTAACATTCATTCACTTACTGAACGGAAAGTCATCAGATCTTTCATTCAAGTTTGAAATAAATCAAGATTATTACCATGTTATGTGTCCTTAAGGTTCGTGAGACTTAAATCAGTATAATCACTGACTGCAGATATGATTAAAACATGTAGTTAGAGTTACAAATTCACAACAGTATTTGTTTTCAGAATAAATTATTTTTAAATAATAAAAAACTGTGAAGCCATTTGTAGTAAATTATAAAAAAAAAATTAAAAAAATTAAAAAACACATCTGTAAATCTTCCCTACCAGGGCTTGTTCTTCCACTGGCAAACATGTTGAGAGCAGCAATCGGATTTCATGAAATACATCAGGACTTATCAAATAACATCTGGATTAACCAGGTGTCTATTAATTATATCTAGTGGCCAAAAAGGTCTACAGTCAAAATATTGAGAATAATCAGAATATATATTTTTAGTAAAACAATCTAACCTAACAAATTCAAGATTTCCTAATGATTTAGTTCCTAAAGATTTACTGCTAAATCAAATCACGTACAAACATACTGAACTTGCTAGCTTGACCACAAACAAACTTGGGACAGAGGTAAATCTTTTGGCTGTGGATTAAAATAACAAGAGAGACTTTACAATAGAGGAAGTGCCAACAGCCACGGTTCACACACGTACGAGACAGTGCTACAAAGTTGGCCTAAGATTACAAGTAAAATCTCAGGCAACTGAATAATGAATGATGTCGGTTTATGCAAGAAAGCGGCCTGTACAGCAGCCACACCGACATAAATACATTCCAGACACACGTACAGCGCTGTGTATTGTGAAGTGCATATTCCACAGGAATATTCAATGTGCAGGAAAGACAAAAGGAGAAGAGGCAGGCTTTCTATCACACAAAGAGAAGGGGCACAGACAAGCGTAGGGGCGTCTTGCCGTCCTTTGCATTCGCTGCCTCTTTGTTCTATGGGCCTGCCGAGATTTACTCTCCACTTCGCTTTTTCTCTCTTCCGCTGTTTTTCACTGGCGGTGGATGGGCGTACTTACGCATTCACTGTGGAGTTATGGCCTGCAAAAAAATCCAACAACAAACTCAAGACGCTGAACATGAAAGATCTCAGAGTGGTTTCAGCTTCCCTGCTCTGCAACCTCAGAACAAAAAGACTACCTAGAGCTTCAGATGCAAGCAAAGGTCTGGATAAAGCTTTACAATGGAGATGAGGATGGTGGAGGTTTATAATAAGTATGATGGAGAGGGAACGAAAGCGCCAGCTAAGTGATGAAAGACACGATACCTGGACAAGGGATAGTTTGCCAAGGAAAGAAGTCCTTTGGGATGTGAATTATGGAGATGGGAGATTCTGAGTTGGGGCTACCACTGGGTTCTTCTCTAAAACAACAAAACAATAAATAAATATATAAGGTATTTGAAATTCAGCCCTTGTTAGGCCTGAGATTTCTGAGGTGTTCAAAGTCTAGATCACCAAAGCAAAGTGATCTGCTGTTACAAGGTCAGAAATTGACCAGGACTCGAGGCAAAAAAAAAAACACTAAGTGACAAAATGCCCCCCATATCTAAAATGTGGGGGCAAAAATACCCATGCAGAAAATTCCTGTTCCTTTATTACCTTGATTTATTTCATTATATTCTGATCTGGGCCTTCTAGCGATGGGTTTAGTGCCTCTGAAGACATTAGGGCTGGGTAAAATATAGAACGATGCATTGCAATCTTCATTTGAATGATCTCGATATCAATCTTTAAGTCCCAAGATTGATCTTTTACTCCATGTGCAACCCTCTACAATGCAAGTAAATCACTAGCATATGTGACCAAATTTGCATGCTATGCGATAAAAAATAATCTGTGATTAGCCACAGGCTGGTAAATGTTCAGATTTTTCTCACCAGTGTTTGAGTAGTATAATGGCGAAGAAGTTCAGCAAAGAGATATTTTCTCTGCGAGTTGAGAGTAAAAGTTTTGTTTGACTCGTTCTATGTAACTTGTGTCCACAGACGAGATCCTCACAATCGTTAAAGGTACACTCAGTCATTTTTTTGAATATGACATCTTGGACTTACACTGACACCTAGCTGTGTGGATGCGGCATCATTCAAACACAATAGTTTTCAGTTACCAACGGCATTACTGAAATTCACTATTCACAGTCAGCCATGATTAATTTAATCCAAGAGTGAAAGTATCCAATAACAGGGCTGTAAATGAGATTGAGTAGTATTCAGCTGGTCATGTGATCCTAAAATGGCAGCCCCCATGTGCGGACCCTCTCCATGTAGAATAAACAGCTTTTATAAGGTTACTGATATGACTGGAGTCTTTGTCTCATGTGAGTGCTCATGATTTTATACATACAGTATATTTCAAAATTACAATTAATTTCTTCAGAAGAAAAACTTTTTTAAATGAGGAAAAACAATTACTGAGTGCACCTTTAATGAATGAAAATCGATTAATCATTCCAATAAAAATAATAGTGGTGAACGCTTGCAGATGCATTTTTCTCTTCAATCAAAGCTTTATTTATACAAAGTTTAATTATTGACTGACCAGCTGTTCTAATGCAAACTTGAAAACTTCAACAATCGGAGAAAAAAAATTCCTTACTGTAGAAGGAAATTTAAAAACATGAAACAGCTACTGAGCATACTATTTAAATATAATTTAAATAAATACACTTATGCAAGGATTGGTATTTTCCTCTTAATATATTTTTAGTTCAGTGTATTTTTAATACACTGAGGCTTTGTTTAATTAATTTATATTAATTTACTGTTAAAGGAATGTTCCGGGTTCAATACAAGCTAAGCTCAGTCGGCAGCATTTGTAGCATAATATTGATTACCAAAAAAATTTATTTCGATTAATTCCTTCTTTTCTTTAAAAAAAAAGCTACAATTTAAGTTCCAGTGAGGCACTTACAATGTAAGTGAATGGGGACCAATTTTTTACGTTAAAATATTCACTATTTCAAAAGTATAGCCACAAGACATAAAGTATATGTGTGTAAACATGATTTTACTGTGATAAAATCACTTACAAACCATTTCTGTGTAAAGTTATAGACAATTTTACAACTTTGTTACCATGGCGATGTAGTCAACAAACCCCAAACCCTAAAATGACTGTCAAAAATTATGATTTAAACAACTTTACAGCTCAAATAATGCAACAGAAGAAGAGTTTTAACAGAAGAATTAATGCAAGTACTTTTACAAGATTATAAGTTTCAAATTTCTCTGTTTAAACCCTCCAAAAATTGGACACGTTCACTTTCATTGTAAGTGCCTCACTTTAACCCAGATTTCTGCTTTTTTTTAAAGAAAAAGAGGAACGAGTCTAAATACATTTTTTTTGGTAATCAACATTATGCCACAAATGCTGTTGATTTAGCTTAACTTGAATTGAACCCGGAACATTCCTTTAATTAGAGCTGGAGTACTCTAATTCGGACTCGGCCAAAGTTTGCTTCGCCGTGTTTAGTGAACACATGCACAGTCACACTCATCAGTCAACCAATACACATGAATGTTACTACGGAGACTACTGAATAACATCGAGGTGGCTGGCATGACGAAAACATAAAGACAGGTATTTAGCCAATGTACTAGAAACTAGGGATGGGCATTCTGGTCATTTTGTCTACTCGAGTACTAGGACCAAGTACTCGTTGAGTACTCAAGGGCAATGATATGTACATAACTGTATATATAATAACATGTCTGACAAATGTCTTTGGCTGCTGCATTGTGTATTGTTCCAGTGTATCGTCTATTCATTATTATAGGCTGTTATAAAATAATCTGTTACAAAATGTACAAAAGATCATATTTTGTCATTATGTGAAGATTCGCTGCCCAACTCAATGAAAGAATGTGTTAAACGTGAGTCTGTCTTTTCTTCCTTTCAGCTTACCGTAGTAATCTTAGTAAGCATGCACCAGTTTTTTTAGTGACTGTCTGAACCATCTTTTTTCAAATCGAGAGACGCCATAGCCATGCCGTTTCTAATAAGCATGTTAAGTTGAAGTTCAGTTTTGAAGACACTGCATTCTGTTCCATTTAGCTGCGCTCTGTCTAGCTGTTTGAAACACTCGCAATGCGTTGAGTCCACTGCCACACGCCTGGTGTGTGTATGTGTGTGTGTGTGTGTCCAAGTGTTCTCTTCTGTGGGGAAGGCCGCGATGTTACATATTGTTGTTGCCGTGATGATTCATGAAGCGTTCCATTCAACTCGAACCTTTCAGCTGGGGAAAGTGCAACAGAATGACACTTTATGTTGGACTACTAAATTAGAAACTCGTGCGGAAATCTTCAACTCCCATTTCGTTGAGATGCAGGTGTGTGTTACGTCACGCAAACATTTCGGCACCCAGGACAGGGAGGTTTACAGTCAGTGACAAACATTCACTTTTATTAACTAATATCCATTAACGAGTCAAAGTTCTTACATTAAATGATAATAAAACGTGTTTAGCAAACATTTTGCAGAGACAGGTGTTCAACACAGTTAATTTCACTCTCTTTTGATTATCGTAATGATAGCTTTGCAGCATCGTATATCAGTTTGGTTGCTATGAGACGTCTCTGACAATCAATGTACCCCTCAAAATCACAACGTAATCAATCTCTAAATTAAAAATAAGCTCCCTCATGACACGTTTGTGTTTAGTTGTCAGGTAATTGTCACTGAATTTCCAGTTAAGTGAAAAGTCACATCATGCATGATCACCATCGATCATCGTTTGCATGATCGATCATTGCTGCCACATCCGAGTACCCGAGTACTCGAGCCCATCCCTACTAGAATCTAAACAAGGCTGTTTTGCACGGCACCAGACCTGACAACTGGTAAAATTGCACTGGCCCTATGTGCAGCCAAGAAGATGCTCGCATCGCAGTTTCATCGTGGTTAAGAACTTCCAATGAAGAACTACAGTCAAGTCACCCACATCATGTCTCTCACAGTTTACTAAAAACAACAAATACAAATTCAGAAAAATAGAATTAATATTGGTCTATTAAATCTTTTTAGGTATAATGATCACACATGTAGGCTTCTGTGGGGGAGAAATCGCTATTGCTAAAGCAGACAGCAATTCTAAACAGATAAACAGCACCCATTTATTATTGATTTACTATTTTCAAAGCATTCACTATAAAATCTATTATTCAGTGGCAGTTTGTGTATGAAGCTACTTTATGTAACGAGATGAATTAAGTTGGTTATGACATTTTTATTTCAAAGTTTTTATTTTATTTTTACCACCAGATAACTTATGCACATATTGTTTTCAGCCTGTATCTCTGACACTTTAGAAGGACAATTCTGTTAAATTTAAGACTCATTATTATTATTCTCCATGTTTTTGCAGTTAAAGAAAAGCTCAGTGAAATGTTCTTTGGTTGGTATTTAAAGATTTCATAATGATTGTAGACTAACGCGACTGCCGCTCAAGCAAATATCAAATATGTTTTATCTTCGGCAGCAGCTGCTGTGAGATGCACACTGATGCATCATGGTTTTAGGTGCACAAACAGCGCACAGAACAGCCCCGCATTGTGCCGTTTTCCGCTAATTAACTACGTCCCTGTTAAATGACCCTAATATTAGCAGTGGGCTTTTCCAGTGTTTTTGGATGTAACATTTGCAGTCAAATCTTGAGATGAAACTTCTCAGCGAGTGATAATTACTAATGTGTTGACTCATTTGTATGTATTTTCCCAAACCAGTCAGCAGATAGAGACTCAAAAAGAAATTTCAGCATAGACGATTATTTCTTTAGATAGGGATAATTTTAGGTAAAACTAAACTAAATTGAAAGGACATATTGAAAATTAAGTAGAAATAGAAACAAAATTAAATTTCAAAACAACAATAAACCTGGTTGTAATGACTAACACAAGTTTCACTAACTTAATGTTTGTTTTTGTCAAGTTTTTGTTACATTTATATTGAAAAAAAAAAAAAAATACTTAGTTGTGAAGGTTAAAATAAGCTTTAAATACTGATGTTGAGTTTACGGTTACAATTTTCAGATTCATTTGGACTCAAATTCGACTCAGACTCTGCCTGTTATGGACTCAGTCTTGAGTCCGACTCTGCCCCTTTTGGATTCTGACTCGATAATTTAAAGACTCAGACTTGACTAAGGTGGACTCGAACCCAACACAACTGTTAATACTTTGAATAATAGCTTGCATATAAATACTGATTCGGTTAATGTAAATGCAGTCTACAACTGTGCTGGTTTTGATTATGCACACTTTGTGGTGATAAATGCTTTCAGTGGTAGTGACACTGACGAAGAAGCTCTTAGTTCCAGGTTGAAAAAAAAAAAAGCTTTGATTTTAGGGCTGAAATGATTAGTCGACGTTATTGACAATGTCGACAATAAAAAATTGCAGACAAAAATTGCAGACAAAAATTTCCGTTGTTGAATAGTTGTTTGATCTCATTTAACGTAACACGAGATCACATTAAACTCCAATGATGACGTGCGAGAGCAGCACTGCAGTTCGTACCTGACTGAGATGAGGAAGAATTACACAGCTCACAGTCCAGATACACTCTAAACTTTCCAAACAGCTTCAGGTGATGTAGATCGCAAAGTATGAGGGAATTATATGTCCCGGTCTAAGGGGGAGAGATTAAAACTGCACCCGGCTGAGGCACACTCTGTCGCGGGGACGCTCATCCCTCGAGCGCGCGCTTGCTGCAGCTAGATTATAACATGATGGCTCGCGACTTATTAAATCATAATATACAGTATCTCACAGAAGTGAGTAAACCCCTCACATTTTAGTAAATATTTTATTATAACTTTTCATGTGACAACACTGATGAAATGACACTTTGCTACAATGTAAAGTAGTGAGTGTACAGCTTGTATAACAGTGTAAATTTGCTGTCCCCTCAAAATAACTCAACACACAGCCATTAATGTCTAAACCACTGGCAACAAAAGTGAGTATACCCCTAAGTGAAAATGTCCAAATTGGGCACAATTAGCCATTTTCCCTCCCCGGTGTCATGTGATTCGTTAGTGTTACAAGGTCTCAGGTGTGAATGGGGAGCAGGTGTGTTAAATTTGGTGTTATCGCTCTCACTCTCTCATACTGGTCACTGGAAGTTCAACATGGCACCTCATGGCAAAGAACTCTGAGGATCTGAAAAAAAGAATTGTTGCTCTACATAAAGATGGCCTAGGCTATAAGAAGATTGCCAAGACCCTGAAACTGAGCTGCAGCACGGTGGCCAAGACCATACAGCGGTTTAACAGGACAGGTTCCACTCAGAACAGGCCTCGCCATGGTCGACCAAAGAAGTTGAGTGCACATGCTCAGCGTCATATCCAGAGGTTGTCTTTGGGAAATAGACGTATGAGTGCTGCCAGCATTGCTGCAGAGGTTGAAGGGGTGGGGGGGTCAGCTTATCAATGCTCAGACCATATGCCGCACACTGCATCAAATTGGTCTGCATGGCTGTCGTCCCAGAAGGAAGCCTCTTCTTAAGATGATGCACAAGAAAGCCCGCAAACAGTTTGCTGAAGACAAGAAGACTAAGGACATGGATTACTGGAACCATGTCCTATGGTCTGATGAGACCAAGATAAACTTATTTGGTTCAGATGGTGTCAAGCGTGTGTGGCGGCAACCAGGTGAGGAGCACAAAGACAAGTGTGTCTTGCCTACAGTCAAGCATGGTAGTGGGATTGTCATGGTCTGGGGCTGCATGAGTGCTGCCGGCACTGGGGAGCTACAGTTCATTAAGGGAACCATGAATGCCAACATGTACTGTGACATACTGAAGCAGAGCATGATCCCCTCCCTTCGGAGACTGGGCCGCAGGGCAGTATTCCAACATGATAACGACCCCAAACACACCTCCAAGACGACAACTGCCTTGCTAAAGAAGCTGAGGGTAAAGGTGATGGACTGGCCAAGCATGTCTCCAGACCTAAACCCTATTGAGCATCTGTGGGGCATCCTCAAACGGAAGGTGGAGGAGCGCAAGGTCTCTAACATCCACCAGCTCCGTGATGTCGTCATGGAGGAGTGGAAGAGGACTCCAGTGGCAACCTGTGAAGCTCTGGTGAACTCCATGCCCAAGAGGGTTAAGGGAGTGCTGGAAAATAATGGTGGCCACACAAAATATTGACACTTTGGGCCCAATTTGGACATTTTCACTTAGGGATGTACTCACTTTTGTTGCCAGCGGTATAGACATTAATGGCTGTGTGTTGAGTTATTTTGAAGGGACAGCAAATTTACACTGTTATACAAGCTGTACACTCACTAATCTACATTGTAGCAAAATGTCATTTCTTCAGTGTTGTCACATGAAAAGATATAATAAAATATTTACTAAAATATGAGGGGTGTACTCACTTCTGTGAGATACTGTATGTCACTGTGCATTTCTTATCATGAAGGAAATTGGCAATACGCAGCTTTATTAATAAGAGAGAGTTTGTTTTTTTGTGCGTTAAAGATGGACTGAAGTGAACAAATGTGAGAGAGGTACTCTTCACCCCATTATACACTGCAACAAAATATGTTTTTGATTTGTTTTTGTTTTGGCTTGTTTTCCAATATAAATATCTAAAACTCCTTTAAAACAATTAACATTTTCTTTAGCAGCTATTCTGCAGAAGAAAAAAATTGTTATCTGAGAATGTTGAATATAATATTAAAAATACAACATTTTAAAATATCTAAAAATCCTTTAAAAAAAAAAAAGATGCATTCACCTGAGAAGCAGCATATAAGATATTTAGACTTGCTTTTAGAGAATAGATCTTGAATATAAGTATATTTTGTCTTTACTGCACTCGCAGAAGTATAACCAAGTGAAAAAATACACTTATATACAAAATACTCTTATATTTAAGATGCATGCTCTTAAAGCAAGTCTAAATATCTTATATGTTGCTTCTCAGATAAATGTATCTTGTTTTAAGGATTTTTAGACAATTTTAAATGGAAAACAAGACAAAACACTTGATAACAATAGGATTTTTTGCAGTGAATTTCTTTACTGAATTAAACTTAAAAGTATTTTTTTCCCTTTAATTCAGTGAATGTCATTTAGAGGTATTTTTAAAAAATGATTTTGTCCTCTTTATTGTTAGTAAGCATGTTTAATACAACCTTTTAAGTCGGGGCACAAGCTGAATAATCGGTTAAGAGCTAATGATTAATCGTTGCAATAATCGCTGAATAGTCGAATAATCGTTCTAATAATTGTTAGATTAATCTAATATCAAAATGATTGTTAATTGCAGCCCTATTTTATTTACACACCACATATGTGAAAGTTACAACCAAGATGAGTTTCTTGTCAGTTAAAAAATCGTCAATTAGCATTTATGCAATCCTAACTGAATTGTACATGCACTTCTCAATTAGACAGAAATATGCAACAGGCACCCAAAAGAACAGGGAGTTCTGCTTGAGCAGTGCCAAATGAAAAGTCTCAAATAATCTCCATTCAGAAGCAAAACGGTTGCATTAGTGAACAGATTCTTCCTTTTTATTTAACAGGGGTCTTGTAGGGCTGGGCAATATAGTGAATTAAACATTGAATATTTGATATCATTTGGCGATATTAAATTAAAGGTACACTCAATAATTTCATATAAAACACTGAATTCCTAAAGAAATTAATTGTAATTTTGAAAAATATGTATAAAATCATGTGCACTCATCTAAGATGAAGACTATATCAGTAACCTTACAAAAGCTGTTTTATTCTAAATGGAGAGGGTCTCCTCATGGGGCTGCCATGTTAGAATCACATGACCAACCAAATACTACTTGCTTAATCTCAGTAACCGCCCTGTTATTGCATACTTTCACTCATGAATTAAATTAATAATGGCTGACTGTGAATAATGAATTTCGACAATAGCAATGGTAACTGAAAACTATTGTGTTTGAATGATGCTGCATCCATACCACTAGGTGTCAGTGTACACTACCAGTCAAAAGTTTTGAAACACTTGACTGAAATGTTTCTCATGATCTTAAAAATCTTTTAATCTGAAGGCGTATGCTTAAATGTTTGAAATTAATTTTGTAGACAAAAATATAATTGTGCCACCATATTCATTTATTTCATTATAAATCTAAAATTTAATAAAAATAAAAAAAGGTTTTTGAAATTGATGACTTGGACCAAATAATAAAGAAAAGCAGCCAATAAGTGCCCAACATATATGGGAACTCCTTCAATACTGTTTAAAAATCATCCCAGGGTGATACCTCAAGAAGTTGGTTGAGAAAATGTCAAGAGTACATGTCTGCAAATTCTAGGCAAAGGGTGACTACATTGAAGATGTTAAAATATAACACAGTTTTGATTTATTTTGGATTTCGTTTAGTCACAACATAATTCCCATAGTTCCATTTATGTTATTCCATAGTTTTGATGACTTAACTATTATTCTAAAATAAAAAAAATTATAATAAAGAATGAGGTGTTTCAAAACTTTTGACCGGTAGTGTATGTCCAAAACAACAAATTCAAAAAATGACTGAGTGCACATTTAACCAACATTGCAAATATCGTGATGATAAATTGTGCTTTTAATTAGGCCATAAAATTTCCTAGGAATGCGGAAGTAGGCCCGCTTCACCCGTTCCTCTGGCCTTATTCATGAAACACGAGCAAAATTAATTTGTGCAAACTATTTGTAAAATATATCGTACATTATTATCCCATTCTAATCAACATATGAATGGATTTATTTACTGTTTGCAGACATTTGTTCTGCTTGTTTCATTAATAAGGCTCCTTGTGTAACTCGAAAGTATAAGAACGTATAGACAGAAATACTTCTTTAGTACAAAATCTTTGGTAACACTTAACAATAATGTTCCATTCGTTAACATTAGTTAATGCATTAGGTATCATTAACTAACAATGAACAATACTATATTACACCATTTATTAATCTTTGTTAATGTTAGTTAATAAAAATACAATTGTTCATTGTTAGTTCATGTTAGTTAATCATGCATTAGCTTATGTTAACAAATACAACTTTTGATTTTAAAAATGTATTACGATATGTTGAAATGAATATTAACTAAGATTAATAAATGCTGTAAAATTATTGTTCATTGTTAACTAATGTTACCATAATCATCTCTGATTTTAACTTCAGTAAAAATGCTGAGAGTTGGAAAGTTTGATTAATTTATTGCTAATCATTTTTTTAATTGGTTTGACAGTTCATTTGCATTGCCATTAAAAATACATTTCATAGAATTTTACCTGCTTTGAAGTGTTTAAATGTAGGTACAAAATGCATGTAAAAATGCTCTTTATTAGCCTATGCATTTTTGTTATATTGGTGCATATAAGTACAAATTAGTAAATATTCTTTCTTTTGTTCATTTAGTGGAAAATATGCCTTGATTATTTTTTTATTTTTTTCACATTTCCAATATATTTTACTTGCAATTTGAATTTGGAAAAATGGTTATTTGATTAAAATGATATAGTCCCTGACTGAAAATAAAATCACATGTTTTTAAGTAATTTCAGAGCAAATATATAATACATAAAATCTCGTAAAAATGATGGGGAAAAAAGATTTTTTTTAGCTATATCACCCAGACCAAGTCTCATGTATTTTACAGTCAGAAAGGCAATCTATGGAGTTTCAATCACATAAAAAAAACACAAATTTTCCCTTTAAATCTATACCTTAACAATTCAAAAGTGGCCCAATCAAGTTTAACGTTTTCACTTGCATCATCCCCAAAATACTTAGAAATTCACCAGGCTTTGCAGAGTTTAATATCCTTTCAGGAATGGTTAAAAATTGAATGGTTGATTAGAAACAAATTCCAGTCAGAAATGTCCAACTGAATGGGAAAAACAATTGAAATTTAAAAACAATCAGTGTTGTAGATAACTTGTTCATTGGCACCTTTTATTAGGAAATGTGCTAACTTAAAGACTAGGTAAAATGTAATTTGTCTGGTTAGTTTTCAACAACTATTGCAAATGTACCTTTAGACTCCAGTCGACACAATTAAATCATTGTTGCTGAGCAGGTCATGGGAATGTCACTGCAAAGATTTTGAGATAGTCCTCCAGGCTAGCTTTTTCGGTAACACTTTACAATAAGATTCCATTTGTTAACATTAGTTAATGCATTATGTATCATGAATAAACAATGAACACTATATTTGTTACAGCATTTATTCATTTTTGTTAATGTTAGTTAATATAAATACAATTGTTGATTGTTAGTTCATTTTAGTTCATAGTGCTTTAACTAATGTTAACAAATACACCTTTTGCTTTAAAAATGTATTAGTATATGTTGAAATTAACATTAACTAAGATTAACAAATGCTTCATAAGTATTGTTCATTGTTAGTTCATGTTAACTAATGTTGTTAGCCAATGTTAACAAATGAAACCTTATTGTAAAGTGTTACCACTTTTTCTTTAACTCTTTTAATTGAGTTGTTTTATATCCTCACCAGCACTGTGCCATTTCATTAAAGCATAGTAGCAATCTAAAGAATTATAATTTTATGTTTTGAAGTTAAAAGCAGCCAAATAGGGGGCCTGGGTAGCTCAGCGAGTATTGACGCTGACTACCACCCCTGGAGTCGTGAGTTCGAATCCAGGACGTGCCGAGTGTCTCCAGCCAGGTCTCCTAAGCAACCAAATTGGCCCGGTTGCTAGGGAGGGTAGAGTCACATGGGGTAACCTTCTTGTGGTCACGATTAGGGGTTCTCGCTCTCAATGGGGTGTGTGGTAATTTGTGTGAGTCTCCGCGGTATCACGCACAACAAGCCACGTGATAAGATGCGCAGACTGACTGTCTCAGAAGGATTGAGGTAAGTAACCGTGCCACCACAAGGACCTACTAAGTAGTGGGAATTGGGCATTCCAAATTGTGAGAAAAAAAATGAAAAAAGGCAGCCAAATAGCTATTACTGGCTTGTGCATCATTATGCACAACCTGTTTTAATTACTAGTTTTGAGGCTGAAGAGGAATGAAAATACAATGATGCACTATGACCATGTACTGGTACACGTCTTAGCGGACACTAAAAAGAGCTTTATATTTTCAATGAACTATAAAGTACCGTATAATGGTTTAAGAAAAGAGATCAGGATGCAAACAATCTCAGGCAAAAAAAAATGCGATTTATAAATAAAAGTAATCTTAAAACAATACAATTTAAATAATAAAATTCACACTTGATGGTCATGGTGAAACGTACAAAATAGTTGCCTGTTTTTGAAACAGCTTTGGGGTTGAGTCAGTCATGTGAAATACCTAATGTTAAAACTTTGAGAAGCACTGAAAAATATTGAGAAATATAATAAATCCCATCAGAATGCTTCTGCTTTATTTTAGCAAGATCATTCAATGAACATTCAATTATTGGAGAATGTGTATAAAACCTTGTGCAGTTTTAAAATCAAACTGACATTGCTTCTGTACTTATATTTGATTTTCAAAAATGTTTTAATGTTGTGAAAACCATATTTGAGCTGTCAAATACATTGGTTAAATGGATTTAAATCAAATACACATTCACTTTTAAGGTGAAGAGCATGATGGAGCAAAACAAGGCCCACAGGTAATACCAAGGTAACTTGGAGTGGTAATTGTAGGGTTACAGCTAAATCCTCAAGACTGATATTTGTAACGTCTGTGGTGTGACTGTAAAAAGGTTGAGTGGCACCGCTATTCATCTCCAGACTATGAATATAGGATGGTGACTGAAGCGAAGCTAACAGGCTAATAAGCATCAATAACGGGCCTGTGAGCCGGTTAACTGTACAACATTTAAATACACCCCGACTGCACACTAACTAGATATAATAATAAAGAATCCAAAGAGCCTTCATGCTGCTCAGAAGCACAATGTTTTAGCGGGACAGCGCTGTTTATAACATACAGGAGTGTTTTTAAAGCTGTCTCAAAACCTTCCTATCTAGACAGAATTTTTTAGCATCAAAGGCTCATGCAGCACTTTTTCTGAGCATAATTTGTGGGAAGCGCGCCTATAATCCCTAAAATGCTACACGCTCCTATAATAACCAAATATGCTGTCTAGATAGGCAGCTGCATAGATTTTGTGACACCTCCCAACAGAAAAAAAAACCCTATAATAGTGTGTAAAGTATGTGGATTTAAAAGTAAAAGACGAATGCCTGAATTGGGGCCATGAATTGAATGTAAACAGAGAAATAATAAAGCTCGTAATGTTATATTAATCTTGTGGCGCTGATGATCAGCTGAGAGTGTGACGTCACGGGATCCGCACCTTTATAACTAACGGGCCTCTGCACCGACACACACAAGCTCTTTAGCAAGCAAAAGACCGGGCATACTCACGCTTTATCCACCAACTCCCTGACTTTCCACATATTCAACATCCTGGCGCTTTTAGCAGCGGCTCTCCGCCTCAATATCGCGTCGTCCAGTCCACACACAAACACAGATGGACTCGGATATCTGTTACCGATAATAACAGAATCACCAGCCCCTTCCGCCTCTCCAGCGCTGATCAACACAGCAACGCAGCGGATCGGCTAGTTACTACGGTGACGCGTATCGTGCGTCAAAGAGATGCCGACGTAGGCATGACGTCATACGCAGGCATCATGGGAAATGTAGTTTTTAGCGAGACACAACCAGGCAACGCAAAGGAAATAAATGCAGAGCGTGAAGTTATATACAAACGGCTATTTAAACGGCATTCTTTTTTTTTTTTTTTCTCTCCCCTTTTCTCCCCAATTTGGAATGCCCAATTTAGGGTTGCCACTTTTGAAGTTTTAAATAAGGGACGCTTGAATGGTTGGGATCATGGCCCCTAACCACATCCTCCACAGTTTGGAGTTAATATGCGTTATTAATAAAAATTGTATATCCTTTCTTATATGCTAAAATGAGAACTTTCCTGACCCATGACTTATAAAAAAAAATACATCATTTATATGTTAAAAATATATTTATTTAAATTTTTTCGATTATTTGTCTTCTTTATCTTATTTATGTATACATTTTGGATAGTTTATACATATTTTTAATTTTTTAATAATTTTTATTTCTTTTATTTCTTTTTTTTCCTTCACCTGTACTTGTCTTTATGATTGTATTCATACATTGTTTGATCTTATTGAACATTTATATAGAAAAAACTCCACAGTTTTACCACCATTTGAGGACTTTTCAGACTGTCCCTTACCACACCCTCCACAGTATTAGCACATTTTAGCACAATGTGTGGACTTTTCAGACGGTCCCTTACCCACCATAGGCAAATTTTCCAACTTATATCAATGTTAAATTAGCGACTGGAACGTTTTCACCGTGATGCCATCTGACCAGCTTCAATACGGGACGCATCATTTTATCTTTAAATACGGGATGATCCCTTATTTTACGGGATGGGTGGCAACCCTAGCCCAATTCCCAATGTGCTCCAAGTCCTCGTTGTGGCATGGTGACTCGCCTCAATCCAGGTGGCGGAGGACGAATCTCAGTTGCCTCCGTGCATTTTATCACGTGGCTTGTTGAGCGCGTTACCACGGTGACATAGCGCATGTGGAGGCTTCATGCTATTCTCCGCAGCATCCTTGCACAACTCACCACGTGCCCCACCGAGAGCAAGAACCACATTATAGCGACCACGAGGAGGTTACCCCATGTGACTCTACCCACCAGTGGCGGATTTAGGCATGGGCAACTTGGGCAGTTGCCCAGGGTGGCATCTTGTGGGGGTACCCCCCGGTCAACAACTCATTTCTCATTTACAATCACCACCCCCACCCCCCACCCCTTGGACGTGTTGTCACTCTAAACAAGCTGATATTACAGCTTTTCCTACTTACATTACAACTTGTGGACAGTTTTGCCACTTCCTTTGGTGATCGTTGTGCTGTACTGATACTGTACTGAACACCGGGACAGGTGAATGCTCTAACATCGCGATCGCGTATATCTTCTCCCTCGTAACGAATATTATACATAACAAGCTAATTAAACATTAAAAATATTTGTCACTAGAGGGCAAATGCAACTGTTGTATCCGCAGGTCGGAGCCGGTGAAACGGGGGTGTTTTCGCCTGTCAGTCATTGACGCTCCATGAGAGTTTGGGCATACTAAGATGGCCGCTCGAACACTTCCGGTGGCAGTTTACCGTTGTGTCAGTGATCCAGTTATATATATATATAAGTGATTCAAAGTCATATTTATGACATAAAAAGTCATAATTATGAGATACAATTATAAACATTTTTACTTTTAATAATATATTTTAGGCCTGTCCAGTTATTGTATGGCTTTAGTGTTCATGTAGCTGTCAGATGAGTTCAGTATTCTCTGGAGGCCAATGTTGTTGAATGTTAAATGAATATAAAGTGTTTTTTTTTTTTTTAAACACTCAAATCAGCACCAAAAACACTGAAGAAAACAATCTAACAGCGATTACATCATAAGTAGACAGTAGACATCTGTATAATCTTACTTAGACTGTCAAATTATAAGCAATTAAGCAATTAAAACCACTCTAGCAGAGCTTTTATTATGTTATGATATTTAGTGCATTATAAATGGCTATTTTTGTATTAAGTTGTTGTAACACTTACAGTAAGGTTGTACAGTATACCTTAACATAAGTTAATGCAATAGGTAGTATGAACTAACAATGAGCAATACTTTTACAGCATTTATTAATCTTGGATTATGTTAACCTCTACATATACTGTACTACTGTTTTTAACTTTAACATTTGTGTATGTTAACAATTCATTAGTTAATTTATAATTAAATAATCATTAACTAAGATGAATAAATGCTTAAAAATATATTGTTCATTAGTGAATTAAGTATCATTAACTAATAACTATAATGTTTACAAACAGAACCTTTTTGTAAAGTGTAACCAATTAATTTGTTCTGTTTAATTATTTGACATAAATAGATGAAAAATGCCCCTGAAAATCAACTCCAGGGAGGAAATATTGCCTTTTTATATAACAAAAAGTAAATTTCTGCCACTGCTGTGAACCACAAAGCACTGTGATAAAATCAGCCTTTAGACTACCATTTTAAGTTGCAGCTGTGTCTTTTAACTTTTGGCTCATAAAAAACTGGGACAATGCTCACCAATGTCTCTTTCAAAACCTAATGGACTTTTCCAGTACATCCTTCAACAAAGCCTACAACTGCAGTCAAAAACAACATCAGTGCATTCAGAAAACACAGTGATCCCTCATAGCCTAAATATAAAATGGCAGAAAGGAACCATCCTTGCAAGTCTGCTACTCTGGCAGCACTTTGGCATCTTGATTCTATCATGCTTGTCTTTGTGACGGACAGCGGACATCAGCGGAGATTAGAGCACTGGCTTCCCGATGTCATTTCCAATTCAGGGTCCATTTCTCAAGAGTCTGCGTCATATTGCCTCCATGTGTGAATTCCACTGAAATGCTGAGATTTTAAAGATCGACTCAGATGGAGATAAAAAAGGCAACCTTTCACATAAACACACGGTATAAATAAATCATTAACTTGATGACAATCAAACAAGTAAGAAACATCGATTGTCTAGAGTGACAACAGACACAAGACGGTACTTAATGTCCTCAAAGTCTAGCACTCAAGGGAGCCAAAATACCATTGTGGGCAGATTTGAAGTCTAGATGAGGACGTCGGAACACTCACGAACCATTTGATCAGTTTAACTAAGAGGAGTGGCAGAGATTGACAGCTGAGGCTGTTTTGTGGCTGCCGATAAACTATTTAGGAGTGGTGTGGCCATAGGGAGGGGGTTAAGTGGTAAACAATGTCCACGGGATGCACTTAAACATGGTCCCAATGACTGAAAGAGTGCAGTGGCATGTCGGATTGTGGTGTGATGAGGATCATCATCCCGCCTTTCCAACTTCTAGGCTCTGGGCTTTCTGTCCTAGCACATAGTATTATACTAAGGCCACATCTAACCAATCCATTCTCATTTAAAAATCTTTTCAGTTTCCTAACGTCATTGTTTTACAATATGTGGTAACGGAGAGTGTTTTTTTTTTTTTTTTTTTTAAACAGGGAATTATGGAATTCTCTGGAATGGATTTAAACTTCAAATGTAAAATGTGTTTCATGAAGCTGAGAGCACTACATCCTTAATGGTAGCTTAACACATTTTCAAAAACACAAATATGCAAGGGTGGCAGGTGTGTGTAGAACTTTATGGAGTTATATTTGTACCACAGTATTTTTGACTGCTTGCTTGCTCAACAGGGTCACAGCGTTACAATGTGCCAGAATTTCAGCCAACCAGAGATGAAGGGGTCAATTCTGATTGGCTGGCTAGATCGCCGGTCATACTGCAAATCAGAATAGGAGGAAGAGAAGAAGGGAGTAGATTGTTTTCAAGAAAGGAAATGTGTAACACAATACAACATGTAAGAAGCTCTTTAATTGATTAGATGTTCTTATTTAACCTTTATGATTTAAATTTTTGTTGTCTGTACACTGCCAATAGGCTTTCTATTAGCTAGCTAACTATCTGGCTAGCTCTATTCGTATTTGGTTCTCTTGGTTAGGTATCAGGTTACCAAGTTACCAAGTGCTTGGCCACATTTGGTACCACTTTCATCTGAAATGATATTATGGCATATAATAATAATTCTTTCATTTTTTCTTTTTTCTTATTGCAGACTAAAACAATTGAGGTTCAATTTACTGTACATTTCATATACCCCCAAACTATGACAGGTGACATAATTTGCCACTTTTCCTTTTCTACTGTTTCTCCTCATTAAATCAGTTTTGCCATAAGGGTTGTGGTAGAATGCATAAACTTTATAAAAACAGCATACTAAACATCTCAAGATACCCCACAGCTTTGAAATGCAAACATAAACAGCTTTTCTAATTAAATATCAAGAATAGTCAAAAGAGCAGTCAAAGCTATGAGCTATGAATATCATTTTGTGCACCCAAAATATCATCTTGTGCTCTCAGAATTGTGGCACAAATATAACTCCATAGAACTTTGCATGATAGGCATTCCAGTTCTGTGCATGTAGAGACCATATAACCAAATATAATTATGCCTCTTTGTATAACTTTTTAAAAACAGGGCTAGTTGTCACACTGGGGAGTTGTAACAAAGGCTATATCTTAGTAACAATTAGATTTGGAGTCAAAAGTCCAACTGCGCAAATGTGTGTTTTCTCTTTCAGAGCTTTTGAATGTTGGTTTAAAAACATAGTTCAAAACCCTCTTAAATGAGAATCACTTTGTGAATTCTACCATCCAAAGTAAATTTTTACAATTATCATAATTTTGTTAGCTCCTTGGTAAACAAGTGAACATAATCAAGCCACATTCAGGCAAGCTTCAGCAAAGTTATGAACCAGCATATTCACAGAAAGCTTTAATGTGTTCTTAGGACAAAGGTATTTTTCATGAAAGTCAGGTCAGGCATGTTATATTTTTTAAAAGTCATATTTTTATACAAATGTATTAATTAGACAAAAAAAAAATGCTTTGATATTTTCATATGTAACCTTTTCCATTTTAGTTCGATGTTCACATGAAAGCCCATGCTACTGGTTTAGTGGCTAGTGTCTAGTTCCGTTGTGACAACTTGCCCCATATAGTGTTGTCATGTTGTCACATAAGGTCAATGTTTATTTTATGAACTGTACCTTTTTCTTGGGCAAGAACAATGAAAATATTCATAGCCTTTTTGTAGCCAAGACAGAAATGGTCTTTCAAAAATAAACCTTCTCTGAGAAATATTCACTGGAGTAAAAAGTGGGACAACTACCCCAGTCTCCCCTACACAGAAACATAGCTGACTATCAGACGTACAGCACATATTCTTATTTCACAAACTAAAATGGTCATGGTACTACCATTGTTTTTTTGACAGTACTATGGTAAACCATGTTTCTTGGACATTTACTATGGTACCAACACAATATATTTTTTAAAGTGCCTTGGAGTACCATGTAAATGCCATAGTGTATGAATATGGTTTATCATTATATACAGTAAATCAAAGAACCATGGCATTACCATCTGATACCATCATAGTACCATGGTGCCACCACAGTACTTTTTTGTAAGGGGTATTTTTCTCAGAAAAAGGGTTTTCATGCGATCTATTCAACTAATTTTGGAGGTTATCCAAAGCTATGATGAATGCAAAAACATGTCAGTAAATGTGATGGTTTCACTATATTACTTTTAGATTTCAGTGTCCTAAAAATAGCAATAGTTACATTGTGATTTGGACGCATCATATGAAAGAAAATATTGTTCTTCCACTTCAGGCCTGACTCATGCTCTCATCTTACTTTCCTAATTGCTCATCTTAACCTTTCCATCTTCTAAATGTATGGTCTAAAATTGAATAGCACATATACGGTATATTTGTAGAGGAACTAAATCCAACAAATTTCAGAAGCGTAAATATTTTCCAAGTGCCATTTGTCTCCGTATGTTCTTTTTAACAGTATGCTTTAATTTTTAACAGAAGTTATTTATTTAATTGAATTCGCCTGTCAGAAAATGAGATTTGTAAACATTTTAATAGCTTAGTTTGGACCAGATAGTTTCCTGAATTCTGCTTTAAGTGATCTGAGGGGTTAAATTCCCCAACAGAGGGCACTATGACTCCTCATTATATACAATGTACAAACTCCTAGACCTCACATTCTTGTTAGGAAGTACACCCTCATTATCCAGTCAAACATAATACAAATATGACACATGATGTTTTAAGATACTATTAATCTATTGAGCTAAATATGTTACTATTTATGTAAAACCACTGTACAAACTTTATTTGAAAACCATAGTCCTGAATGATTACCATAACATGGTAATTATATGGTACTCCACAAGTACTTTCATACCATGGCAAAAACCCTTGATAGTACAGGGATACCTTGATTTCCTTTTTTATTTTACACTACAAATTCACATAAGTGATATGGTCATTTGATGCATTAGAATCCAAAATAAAAAATTAATTGCAAAGTTGTATTTGTGTAACAGCTACTGTTTTGTAATAGAGAGAAAAAAAAATGCATGCAACCGCTCATCTTTGCAAAAGTCAAATATATGTGAGTTTTGCAAAATGTATACGCTTGGGGAAAAAGACCTTAGGTCGATTTGTGGTCAGAATAGAGGCCTAGAAAAACATTCACTTCATATAAATTATTGAGAAAAGTCCATGCAAAAACAACAATCATAAACCTGCCAATGAATGGCACAATATTAACATGGCATAGTTTTAGTTTCCACAATACAAAGGTTTGTGTGTTTGCATAATTTTTTTTTTAACAGTGCATTCACACACATGCACACAAACTGTTTCACAGTATTTATTGATTCCATATGACACACATAAACAAAGAACAATGGTAAATTATGCACTGTGTTATGTTTTTTTTTTTTTTTTTTTTTTTCCAGTCAGCTTTGTTTTGTTACAACAGAGAGTGAAAGAAAATACTGCAACATGTCCGTGACCGTGCACAGCAATTTGGACCTCATCTGCCATGGGAAACTCAGCTGAGTAAACAAACCCTGTCCATTATCGTTCATAAAACCTAAAAAATAGTCCTGGACCACCATTTTGTCTCAGCTTTAGGTCTGTAACCCCTTCAACCCAGCAGTCCGAGTTACACAAATAAAATATAAAAAATAAAAATGTTGTATTTTAAAACAATTTACTGTGACCAGCCTCTTATAGCCTAGCCCTGCCCAATAACAGTAATAAAAAAATATTGCAGATTTTTAATCATTTTGCTTGAAAACTTTACTACTGAACTTTCAAGAAATCATATTTCTATACATATTCCTAAAACAATAATAATAATAGTAATAATAAACTCATCAGATTTCTCTTTTTAAAATATTTTGTGCCAGCCCTGTTCAAAACATTACAGGGTTGAAGATTGGTGCAACAAATATGGGGTTTTCAATGGCTGATTCTTAAAAATATGAACCCAATCCTAAATATCTCATTAAAGCATTGCAAAGTACTAATAGTTATTTATGTTTACTAACCCTAAGCTTTATTTACTTAGATTAGATTTAATTTACTTATAATGTGAATAGATAACTGAATAGTGGTAGTATCATGCGTTATCATTTAAACAAATAAATAAATAAATCATCAGATTTCTCTTTTTAAAATGGTTTGTGTCAGCCCTGTTCAAAATGTTGCAGGGTTGAAGATTGGTGAAAAGTCTCATAACAGTCTTAACTTGCAAATATCTTTGCACCACATTGCATTATTCAATATTTTTGCTCTGTGCCAAAACCAATATTGTTTCTGTAAAAAATTCTCTCTAAGATTTTTCCCATAACAAAGTTAATATTGACGAGGCCAATTTAAGTGTGACCACTTATTATAGTTTCCATCATAATATATTCCGTATAATATACTGCATATTAAATAACATTGATATAGTTGTTTTGTACACATTAAACAGAGTCAGATCTATTCAATAATGTGACCTAAGTTTAGTATTCAGTAATTCATATCAGTAATAAGTATACCCACAGCACACAAATTACAGTTTCCTAAGAATGATCCAGAATCTTGAGCAAAGGCTAAAGTTTCTAGATCAGCCATGCCTTTTAATACCGATCAGTAAAATTAGAAGTAAACATGGTTCTAGTTCATAGCTTCTGTTCTCGGATACATTGTGAAATCATGGCCTATAGCGCTTCAGGGCAGACTGCCCACTGGATCACCCTGGCAGCCCCTGCATGTCATCATGCCAGATTTTAGTTACAGAACCGCCAAGCTGGAAACAATTGCCACTGTTATGGACTGTTTACGCTGAATTACAATTGCTGTAATGTTCTTTATCCTACTCAGATCAATTGTCTGAACAGCTGCCCGCAGTTTAGGCTGTCACATTAAAAATTTGCCTGTGTTTTTTTAGCGGTTGGACCTCTTTTTCTTCTCAGTTTTCGGTGACACTACTTATTTCCCAGGTGGACTGATAAATACAGACAAAGACACAATAAGAAAGAAAGATATGACTGTAGTAAGTGGCATCTGGATATACAAGTTACCTTTTCACTTTACCGCTCAGGGTTTAGATTCAAGTGGGAGGCTCTTTCTTTATTAACTGTGGCAGCATTTACTGAGATGTAAACTGTTTTATTTCAGGCACAACCAAAAAGAGGGAATGCATTCCAGGACTGTTTCCAAAATAAACTGGCTAGTAATGCAAAAATGAGCCCTTTTTTGAGTTGCATTGCTAATCTGGGGTGTATTGGGCACTGGAACACTTTAGAATGTACTAATTTGGATTACTCCTTTTTTCTAGCTTTTAAAGACATGTAAATGTGTGTTTGAGTGTTTATGGAGGTTTGTGAAGAGAGAAACGTGCTTTGTCACTCACTGAACATTATACGACTACACACCTTACCAGAGTTAGATTCTCTCTCTTTAACCTCCTACTTCAAGCCACTGTTTAAGATAATAAGCTTTCGTTTTGTTGTTGTCTCTCCAGAATCGTCTATTGCAAAGATAAGAAGAAATTCTTAGTGAACAGGAGAAAGATAGATCTTTAAAATATCACAAACAAAATTAAAGTGTGCTACTGGAGTCCTGCTTTGGCCTGTCTGTCTAAAGAAAAAGTGGTGCCCACAAGCATCTGTTGTTTTATGGTCAGATTGAATTAACAATTTAGTTGAGTGAAAAAAAGAAACATCTGGTGTCATTAAGAGTTAATGTGAAGAAGGTTAATGGAAGGTAAGCAGGCGTCTTTCAAAAAGAGAGGCATGCTGAGCATCCCGATATGCAACTTCATTTATTTCAGTAACTTGACATATTTCTCCATCTTTAGTTATCAGACCTTTTGTTTTCCATCAGGACTTGACTGGATTGTGAAAGAGAGTGTTACATGCCAGTATGCAGCCAGGTATTTGGAGGAGCAGAGTGATCACAATGTGAATTCGGCAACTCCAGGTTTAAAGTTCTGCTGCTGAAATCAGTCTGCGTTTACTGAAATTTTAATCACTGCCCCCAGTGGCCGAAAATGGAAGTGCTGTTGAATGTATGAGCACATGTAAGGTGAAATGTCCACAGACTTGCACCAAAAGTGAGTTGTAGTTTTAGTTGTAAATGATGTAATACAGCAAACAGGAATGCATATTTTATTAAAGCTGAAGTATGTAACTTTCTCAGTGTTAAAATACTTTCTTCTGTCCCAGCTTAATATTCAAAGACAACCATAAGTAAGCCATTCATAGGTTAAATTTCTCGAAAACTGCAAAGACTGTGTCTCAGTATGTTTTGAGCACTTAGACTTACCCCAACAATATTACTCAACTAATGGTGTGAGTTGGAGGCGGGACTATCTGATTGTTTGAACAATGGCAGGCGAGGGGCCTTTTCAGAAAGCGGTTTTGAAAACATTGTTTATTTTTGCAGTTCCGTTTGGTGTCACTAGTGTCGTAGAAATTACATCAGCTTTAACTCTAACCCTCAACCAAAGCCCAACCTTAAACCTAACCGTCCGTGGAGTAGAAATTTTATTTTAGAGTCAGACTCACCATTGTTTATGTGAACACAATTACTTCCTGGTTCCAGAACCTGGATCCCTGAGGCTGAACGCGTAATGTGCTATCAAGAAATGTATTCACTTTTGAATTGATGAAAAAAAAGGACGGTGCCTTGTCAGTATTTTCAGCTAAATGGTGTTGATTTCAGGGTATGTGAACTATTGGAAGAAACATGTCGATTTCATGTTGGGAGGAGAGGGGTTTAAAAATATGAGTTGTTTGTAACATCAACCAAAAAGTCAAGTCATTATTACATTTAGATGAAAGATTAAGAAGAAAAAAAAATGTCTTTACTTGGAATAACGCACACCAACGAATCACAGTAAGACTAGGAATGTGTACTACTAAAGTAAATAGGGTCCATTTTGACTTCATTTTTACTTTAAACATAGGTATGGACTACTTTTAACTGTCAAGTTCACCGTCAAGTACTTTTAATAGGCCAAACAAATTTGTGGCATGAAAATTGTAATGTTGAGTAGAATCGTTTAGTCTTTGCACTCCCGGTAGTGATTTATAAAAAGAAGTACAATGGCTATGGACGTTAGTCAGTAAATGGCATATTTAATTTTACGTGAATTAAAACAAGTCTGTGAGGGATAGAAGTACAGTCCGCTCAAACGTTTGAGGGAGTCAAAGAGTCAGAGGAGAAAATACTTTTGCTCTAACCAATCATCTGAAAGTTATTAGTGTGAAAATTGTAATTGCTGATAGCACAAGAGAGATTGAGAGAATGACCCCCAAATTGGCGCAAAGAATGGTGAGACCCTTCCCAATCAGTGTGCCAAATTGTACAAATTTTTACTAAATCGATAGGGCCGTAGACTTCCATTCCATTATTAGAAAATGAACATACTGTATAGGCTACAATATGTCTATACGTCACCTAGTAAAGGGTGCCGTTCAAACATTGCCTGCTATGCTGTTTGCCTCCAAGGTCAAACAGTCATAATAATGATATCACTGCTAATACTTCTAACAGTTTACACTGGTCAAAGAGTGGCCCATACCGCACTCCACAGAATTTCATCATCCAAAACAAAAAGGTGCCAACATGAGCTCTTCAGACAGCAGACCTCGAAAAGCCCAATCCGATCAAGTTGTAAAACGGCTCATTTGCTGCATAAATATTGACAGCTGGATATATGTTTCACACAGACTAATTCAAAGGCAATGACAGGAAACATAAAACTTGTTTCAAAACTCGCAAGGGTGAGGTCATTGCAAAAGTATTGCTCAATGTCATAAATGTCATCCGCCGGTCAGTAAAAAAAAGTAAGCAGTTCATGTGCTTACCTTTTTTTTTTTCTCAGACTAGATTAACATCAAAACTTGAGAGAGAGAGAGAGAGAGAGAGAGAGAGAGAGAGAGAGAGAAAATATGTTGTTTTAGATGCTGATCCCATAGAAAAATCAGATATATGGCAATATTTGAAAAACACATATATACAATGTGTTCATGCATGGTTTTCAATGATGTAAAAATGTACTTGTACACGCAACATATATTTCAAAATATTAGGAAAAATTGTCATATATGTAACATATTTCCCAAAATAACAGTGGAATTTAAAAATGTACATATATCCCCAAATTTATTAGCAGTAATTGTATACATGTGCTCAAATAGGGCCATATACAGTATAAGATTTCAGCATAGCTTAACCATCAAGACTTCTTTGATCAACCAGCTTCACCAGAAATGCCATGCTGGTTGACCAGCTTCACCAGCAAGGCATTGGTCCAGCACCAAACCAGCACTCACCAACATAAGCCAGCCTGGACCAGCTTGGGAATTCACGATGGTCTTGGTCTTTTCAGCAGGGTAGGTGACAAGTTCATGTGCTTACCTAAATATCTCCTCCAAACTGGTGAGAGGGAGAGTTTAAATTCTTAAAACAACACCAAACTGTCAAAGCAGTTCTCTCACTGTTCTTAAAGTGTGCTGAAATCTTGGTTTTAAAACAGTAAACTCTAAGTGAGCTGATGTGACCCATAGCACTGCTTGCAAAAATAAATATTATTCCATCTCCTGCCGGAGAGGGAGTCAGCTGCGTCTGAGAAAAGGTGTTAATTGTTTTCAGGCTGTCATCTTTAAGAGCTGTTGAGATCAATTAAAGTCATCACAGAGTGGTGAGCATGTGCTCTGTGAAGAAACTTGAGAAGGATATGTGTGCGTGGAATGCAAGAAGCAGATATAGATTAATTGTGTGAAAATCTACAGTCAGGGAACATTTGAAAAAGAATGTACAGCCAAATTAGTGTCTCAGCTTGAATGAGAGAGTCAGTAAAAACAGTTTATTTAGTATCTGAAGTAGAACATAACCTAAATTCTGCTATCATTGTATGTTGATGTTTAAAGGTGACCACACCTCAAACAAACAACATGAGAATAAATGATAAACTACTGTTCATCTAAAAATGAAAATTATGTGATAAACTCACACTCATGTCATCACTGTATGATTTTTTTTTCTTCTTTGGAACACAAAATTTGAAATTATGCATTCAAACATGGCACCTTAAGATGCTTTGCGCTAATTTTGACATTAATAGAGTGCATCAGTCTGGTTCCAGAAGTAGAAATCCCATAAATTCTTTCCATAGATGAATGGATTTTCAACGATAACTAATAAACCTTTAAAGATAGAAGTACCTTGATCTACAAGATTGTTCATTGATGGTATATGCGTCCGTCGAAGCCATCAATCTGCGATATTTCAACTTCATTGTTTACAAATCTTGTTTGATAGCAGAATTCCTGGTGAACAACTACATTACCCATACTCCTAAAGAGAGATCCACCAATCAGAGAACCGCGGCCAACAAAGCCAGCAAAAGGAGCCCAGGAGCAATCGCCTACTCCCACAACACACTGTGAATGATGCAATCTAGTCAGTCTCCCTTCACCGTTAAACTACTCAAATATTAGTACATATCAGAATATTTTGCACTAAATGTAAAATATGTTGTTTCTATACTTATCATCAACAGCCTAAAATCAACAGTTTTGTGTATTCTCATCATTTTTTATTTAATAAAAATTCTAATGCTTCATGGGATTGTAGTTTGAACCTTTGTCTTTTCGTCTGATTTGCAAATACTTTTTTGCCTCAAATCAAAGTTTGTAATGTTGTGATTCACTTTGGAGCTGGATGCTTTGGTTCATGGCTTACAAGTCTTTTATAGAACATTTTATGAAAAGCTGATGAAAAAAATTAATGGGAAAATTACATCCGGAACCCAAACAGCTGAAAAAGTGAGCAGACACTGTTACGCTCCTTAGTTTAAATATTTTGAAACCAAAATTTGAGGCTTGGGAGCTACACCGTAAGTGAAGATTTTCAGCTGATAACGACTTAAACATGGGCTTGTTCCTCACACAAAGCAATCATATTTCTTCAGAAGACTTATAGCAAACAAGTCATGTGGAATCCTTTTTTGGATACTTTTATGCTGCTTTAAAAAAAAAAAAAAAAAAAAAAAATGGCGCTTGACGGTATAAATTCCATTCCATTTTCATTGAATGGAAGAGAGCATATCAAACATTCAGCAAAATGTCTGCTTTTGTGTTAGTTGGAAGAAATCAAATAATCAGCAACCAACCGGGACAAAATATATTTTAGTTCATCTAAATGCTTGATGGAGAAAGTCCCTAAAAATTCAATGCATTTAATCATAAAGCATGACCAGCTAAAAGAATGATAGTGAAACACTAGAAACCCAGGAGAGAATGGGATTTTGTGGATCTTAGATATAAGATAATTGCTGGCAATAGAGTTTGAAAGCCCCTCATACAGATCCTATTCTTCAGCTGTATCACTCCACAGCAAACTCATCAGTACTGATCGCTGTAAAACTGAAAAACGGTGTAAAGGGACGGAAGATTGACAAAGGCAATAAGATACCCTGAAAAGTTGGAGAAATGCCACATGGTTCAACTGTGAAACCACCTTTTTGGCTTGTCCACCTTTAAGGGTAAATAAATGTTGAGATACTGTGTGTGGAGAAAAAGACATAACTATTACGGCACCACTGGAAAAATGAAGATTTAGCAAAATTACACTAAAGAATGAAATGATTATAATGTGTTTACTATCATTTCCAGGGAAATACAATGACCTAAGATGTGTGTGTTGTGACCATGTGGCACTTAACAGCTTGTGTGTAACATTATATGAAGTAATTTTCTCAATTTTGGTTCACTCACTGTCTCTTTTAATTCATAGAGCTGACAGCCATTACAGATTATACAATTCCAAATATATAATCACGAGCCTTCGCCCAACACATGCACTTCACTCGAATAAAAATGACTGATGGACTCAATACTTTCAAATGAAATGATTAGGCTTGCACTTAAAGGCTACCTGAGTGACAACATCCTTAAAGGAATAGTTCACCCAAAAATGAAAATTCTCTCATGCTATCCCAGATGTAAACAGCCTTTTTTCTTCTGCAAAACATTAAAGATTTTTAGAAGAATATCTCAGCTCTGTAGGTCCATACAATGCAAGTGAATGGGGTCCAAAACTTTTAAGCTCCAAAAAGCACATAAAGACAGCATAAAATTAATCCATAAGACTCCAGTAGTTTAATCAATGTCTTCTGAAGCGATCCAAATGGTTTTAGGTAAGAACAGACCAAAATCTAACTCCTTTTTTCACTGAACTTCTGACCACTGCAGTCTCTAGGCATGATCATTATTTCAAGCTTGATTACAATTCCTGGTGCTTGACACATGTGCAGAACACAAGATGCTGCTAGTAAGTGTAATTGAGCTTGAAATTATGATTACCAGGGATACTGCTGATGTCAAGATTTATAGTGAGTTACATTTTGGTCTGTTCTGGTCTGTTCTGACCCAAAACCGATTAGATCACTTCAGAAGACATGGATTAAACCACTGGAGTCTTATGGATTCCTTTTTTGCTGCATTTACGTGCTTTTCTGAGCTTTTAAGTTTTGTCACCATTCACTTGCATTGTCTGGACCTAAAAATATTTGTTTGTATTTTGCAGAATAAAAAAGTCCTACACATCTGGGATGGTGTCACGTTTATGTGTTTTGTTCATGTTTTGTGTTCATGTCTTTTATTTTGGAAGTTTAGTTCCTGTTTTATAGTCTGTTCCCTCATGTCATCCTCTCTTGTTCCATGTGTTTTGTTCTCATTGGTTTGTGTTCATGAGTCTTGTTATCTTGTTATCAGTTCTGTTATGTCATTGGTTCATATTTCATTGTGAATTCTTATTATTAGTTCAGTCTTGTGATTGGTTGTCTTGTTTACTTGTTACCCATGTCTGTGTATTTAAACCCTCAAGTGTGTCATGGTCCTTTGTCAGGTATTGTTTTGTACAAGTCATGTCAAGTCCTTCTGCGCTCTGGCCTGCAGGGTTGACTTTAATGATATTGCCCTCAAGGACTTTTTCTGTTTTGGGCTGAATGAGCCGGTCTCCTCCCTGATGCCTGACGGTTGAATTACTCTCAATCTGGCTCAGTTCACTGATTTAGCCCTACAATTGAGTGGTTCATCTTTCACTGTAGGAGTGGCTGAGGAGGAACTATGCACTCCTACAGTGACTGCCATGTCAAAGCTGTCCACCGTCATGGCCGCCAAGCCAGAGTGCCATGTCATGGTCGCAGAGCTTGCGCCACCTTCTGCCATGGATCCTGAGTCTGCTCCATGCCATGTCACAGCCACGCCTTGGCCTGCTCCATGTCACAGCCACGCCTTGGCCTGCTCCATGCCATGTCACAGCCAAGCCTCAATCTGCTCCATGTCACAGGGTAGCCTCAGTCTGCTCCATGCCCTGTCACAGCCAAGCCTCAGTCTGTTCCACGCCATGTCACAGGCCCGCCTCTGCTGCACGAGCCAGTGCCCACACCTGCCTCTGCTGCATGATCCAGTGCCAATGCCTGCCTCTGCTACACGAGCCAGTGCCCACGCCAGAGTTGCAAGCCTCGTCAGTCCCAGAGCCAGCGTTGCAAGCCTCAGCGGACACGTTATGCCATGCTGCTATTCCTACCTCATGCTATGTTACCATGTCTGCCACGTCAAGTGACCCTGCCTTGGTCCTCTGAGCCTCCGGCTCCACCCTGGCCCTTCGAGCTTTCGGCTACTCTCTGTGCTCCAAGTTCCCCAGTTTTGCCCCTCGAGCCTCTCATGGCTCCACCTTCCATGGCTCCACCCCGCGAGCCTCTCATGGCTCCACCTTCCATTGGCTCCACCCTGGTCTCATGCTCCACACCTTGTCTCGCCAGGCTACGCCTCAAGGACCCCACTTGATTACGTTAAAGCCCCAATCTGAACCTATAATACCACAAATAACTTTTACAACAAATTTGGGGGACTTGAAACTTAAAGGAATTGTTCACCCAAAAATGAAGAATCATGTCATTTACACACCCTCATGTTGTTTCCAGATCATATGATACAAACAGAGAAAGTTACAGCAAAATCACAAATGCATTATTTTTGCTTAAACCAAATACTTTATACCATACTCAGGGACTCAGAGCTCTTGATGGTCCGAGAGATTCCACGAGTTTGAGCCTGCTTTAAATGGTTTTTGTTTTTTTATAGGTTTGGGTAACATTTATTTTGGAGTATTATGGTTGCCAGCTTTCAGCTTTTCAGATTGGTGGAAGTTTCAACAACCAAAAAAAAAACAGAGCATGAATTTTTCATGTCCCATTTGCACGGGCTGTCGTGGCCAATCAGGCACCCCATTTATTATCTCTACCTCCCACTCTCATGGCGATGATGAGTGTGGCTTTTTCACATGAGGAGGAACCATGTCCCTGCCCCATCAACATTAATTATCAGCAATCAGGAGAATTATTATCAGTAATGCTGGAAGAAACCTGAATCCACACAGATGGGTCTTTGCGCTCTCTCCACTTACCTGTGATGATTCTTTAGAGCGTTTCCTACAGTAGATTAGGGCTGTCATTTGACAAAGAAAGACAGCTTGTGCTCCTCCCCTGATCCTACAAGACTTTCTTGGTGGTATTGTTCCAACCAAGGTGTTGGCGGTCTTAAAGGAATAGTTCACTTTCATCGTATGGAAAAAAAGATGCATTGAAAGTGCAAGGTGATTGAGGCTAACATTTGAAAATTCCTAAAAACACATCAAAAATCTGTTATGAGCCATCTTTTATACTTGCAGCTTTGGTTAAAAATTAATCCACGACAACTTAAAGGTGCAATATGTAACAATTTTCATGTAATATTCGCCTTTTTTTGCCAATGTGTGAACAGCTTGTAATGCAACTTAAAAAATGAGCCCTTCCCGGACTTCCTAGTTTGCCTGTTAAAGCCTGTAGACTAATTTTTGCCAGAAAAGTCCAAAGGATGTGACGTTTATGCACGCTCCTGAGAGCCTTGCCTCAGACAGTAGCTTCTTTTCAGCTATTCAACAGCGACAACAAACTGCAACACTAGGTAACGTTATCTTAGAGATGGAATCCAGCAAACATCCGGCTCCCAGCACAACACCGACTCCTACACAAACTCAGAGTAAGCCAAAATAAATAAATAAATAAAAATTTATCTACTGAATCCCGTCTGGCTAAGCGGAAACGTGATCGTGGTCGAGCAAAAACTAGAGTGAACATCGGCAGGGTATTTGATTCCTGGAGGGAACCTCGTTCGGTTTTGGGGATCAAAACCGACCGTGAATTGGCATTCTTCTTATTGGACAGGTAAGCTTACATAACTGCAAAACATGTGAAATATAGTGCCATAAAGGATTGATCTGTGTAATTTTAGCTAACTTGATCTTGCCTGCTAACACTGACGAATTGCAAGCTACCTTGCTTCGTAACTTTCAAATAATTTCAACGATCTTCTCTTTATACTAAAAGTCAGGTATACAGGATAAATTTAAGCAAATATGCTGGTTTCTTGATTGTAGTACAGCATATGACATACAAAACATACAATAGTGCAACATAACAGTGCAGTGCAACGGTAAACTGTCTGGTATAGTTTGGTAGTATGTAGCTGTATGTGTGTATCAGTATGCTATGATAGCTGATAAATAGTTTTAGTTTAGTCTCAAAGTTTGTAGTAATACAATCATAACTGTGTAATTTTAATTATGCTACCTCATTTGTCATCATGATGCCAGTGAGTCAAATTCAGTCTCTTTGTACGTTACGTCATTGTTTTGGCTAATGCTCGCTCGCTCGCTTCCCTATGGAGTGTGTGCACGAGCAACAGGTAGCTGGCTGCAGTTCACTTAATGGCCACAGGTGTCATTAATAACAAGGGTTTCTGAATCTTACTTACTGCACCTTTAATATTTACTTCTCAAAAACTGTAATCAGATTACTTTACTGATATCTTCATGGAAAGAGTAATCACATTGTTAATTACTTTAATTTTAAATTACTCTCTAAAGCACTTCTCAGAAAATGTTTGTATTTCTGTTCAACAAATTCTAAATAATGTCTATATTTCCTTCTTTATTCATTGTTGCTTGCAAGTTAATATGTACACACGTACATAAGAACATAACTCATGTTTTTTTTAATGTATTTATGTAAATATGATAATTGTTTTTAAATATTAGTAACCCAAGTAAGTCAGTAAATTTAACCTGATTACAAGAATTTTAAATGTAATGCAATACACTGCGCTTGACTTAAAAAGTAATTAGAATACAGTCACTAATGACTTTGTAATCAGATCACACCCAGCAGCGTTTATGAAGCTAGAGTTGTCTCATTATAGACACTGGCAAAGACCAAATTATTATGATTTGTGGCTTGATTTATAAAACCATGAAATTGAAAGGGGGCTGTTTATATTTTCAAATGACTGTATATTCGTTTGTCTGCACTCTAAAGTCTGGCCCCATGAGAACCCTGTAAGCTCTTGTATGTAGTCGAGACATGAACTGAGGCACTTTATATAGACTCTCTCTCTCTGTGTCTCACCCCAGGGGAAAGAGCAGCTGTCAGCCCTCAGCACGTGAGAGACCCTCCGGGTCACCTGGGGACCACCGCCAAGGCCATCAGGGCCTGCTGGATCTACTCTGTCAGTGAGTAGCCACCCTCAGGGAGCCCTGAATCTGTAGTTCCCACCTCCCTCTTTCCATGCCTTTTTTCTCTGTCTCTTTCTTCCTCTGTGACAGATGAGATAGGACAGTGTGAAGATGTGCACCTGTCTATACAGCGAATGTGCATTACTGTAAAAGCTGTCTGTCGGACACGAGGTCTGATCTTCTGTCAGCCCAAAGAGGCCGGATCACATTTACTGACACAGAACACATGTCTGGGTGAATATGGGAGTGTTGTCATATGTTTGTGACTATAAGGTACATGCAATTCAAAATGTGCTCAAATCCAGAATTTAAGAATTGGACCCTTTTCAATTCTTGAGTTGGAATTTGAATCGAATTAGGCATGTGCCACAGGATGTTGAATTGGAATGACAGAAAGTAGAATTTTCTGAATGCCGGTTTAAAGAAATAATAATAAAAAAGATTCCTGGCAAAAATATGATTTAGACAAATATACTTGTTTAAACAAATATATATTGTTTAAATATGCTTAAATGTACAAAGTATAAAATTAGATAAATGAATGCCAAAGTAAATAAAGTTACTTTGCCATTTACAAAACTATGTGCTCTATTTTCATGAGTGCATAAAGCATCTTATCCAATTTTGTGAGACCGCTAATTCTAAGTGCAATTTTCGTGTCAGCGCAAAGCGCAAATGGGCGTGGGTGGGAGTGTTTGCGCTACTCTGGGTGTATGTGTGCAAACTGTGGGTGTATTGGATGTAAATTAAGTGAAATACATTACTGTGCTAAGACGTTTCAAAAGCAGGTCTTATCTCAGGGCTAAATTCAGTTCTTGCATTTGCTGTTTGGAGATTTCACAAGCAGGTGGTAATAAAGTTAATGTCCAAACTCTTAAAATATAGTGGATCAAATTATATCCATTACGATTAGTGTTATAGCCGTTTTATGAAACAAATATTTATGAGATTTGTGTTAAACTATCTTTAGGTCATATTTTATTTAAAATTTTGTATTATTATGTTTATATTTGTAATTGTATTTATGATCTCATTTATATTGGTATTTTTCCACCTGTTTTTGTAAAGTGATTTTTAAGTCACTGCAAAAGGAGATAGTAAAATGTTTGGATTTGGTATGATTTTTTGGACTACTTTGATATTTTGATAATATTCTCATTTCGTTTTAAGTGAAATTTGAATTTTAGAAATAATTCTGGTTTAATTTTTTCATATTTGAATAAATACATTTTATTTTTCAAAATCAAAATCGACTGGTAGAAGTGAAGTGCCGATACAATCATTGTTATTACTAGCCATGATTTTTGAGTCAGTAGTTGAAAGTGATTATTAATACTTACATTCTCTATCATTTAAAGGGGGTTCCTGACCATGCCCACTGACTTGTTCTTTGCATGTATAACGTATGGCACAGTGCTGTGCTTCATGCTAGTGCTCTTAAAATAGGACCCTGAATTGTTTTAAATGTATTAATTTTTTTTAGTTTTAAAAGTTCATGCTCATTAATTTTAATTAAACAGTCCACAATTCATAATATTTACACATATTATTAAAGATCACTCTATTCAGTTTCATTGTAAATTGTCATACAATCAAAATGCATAAACCTTAAATATAGACAGTCACACAACATACTGTAGGCAGGGCTCGAGTTGAGGGGATGCGAGGGGATGCCATCCCCCTTGTTGCAAGAAATACCAAATACCATCCCCGTTGTAAAACCACCATCCCCCCTTACAATCCCCTTTAGATCAATTGTGTCATGTACTACATAGAACTAATCATAAAAGTAAAATATTTAATTCTCTACGTTTGATAAATAACAGACTGTACTAGCGATTAGCCGACCATGTCTGGGGTTGCCAGATTTCAAGAAGTGAAATACCCCAATCAGATCTTTACACTTACACAGATTGGAAATATTCTGGCAGTGTGACACTTTAGCAATCTGGCAACCATGAGTGTACGAGCTCTCTATCCACCGTAAAAAGGCAGCGGTTTTCTGAATACACCTGTAAACAGGTATGTTGGAGTTTAGCGATGATGGGTTGACTTGTCCTTCTCAGTGTTCACAAGAAACTTACGCTACTGAAGGTGATGCGAGTTTTCAAAAGTTTCACAGACTTGCAGAAATGGCAAAGAGAACAGTACAAGGAAATCTTTTGTCTTTCTTTAAAAAGAAGAAAACAAAATGTAAGATATTGATATGACAAATGTATAGTTACAACATAAACGTCCTGGTTACTTGCGTAACCTCCATTCCCTGATGGAGGGAATGAGAAGTTGTGTCGATGTAGTGACAATAGGGGTCACTCTTGGGAGCCCGAAGCACCTCTGGTCTTTGAAAAAAGGCCAATGAAAATTGGCGAGTGGTATTTGCATACCACTCCCCCAGACATACGGGTATAAAAGGAGCTGGTATGCAACCACTCATTCAGGTTTTGTGCTGAGGAGCTGAGACAAGGTCCTGGCCATTTCAGCAGGTAGTCCAGCATTGTGGCAGGAGGGACACAACATCTTGTTCCCTCCATTAGGGAACGGAGGTTACGCAAGTAACCAGGACGTTCCCTATCTGTCACTCACTCGACGTTGTGTCGATGTAGTGACACTAGGGGTCCCTAAAGGAAACGCCACAACTGGATGAACTGTGTTACATGAACTGGCGGTGTGTGACGGGCAGACCACTGTGTGCCTCGTACCCAGCGCACCAGGCCGACACGTAACCTCCCCCAACGCTGTTATGAGTTTTGAACGGCCCTTCGGGGACAAGTCGACTGCCCAAAAGATAGAGACAGGCTAGCCCAGTCGTGGCCTCTTATCCTCTCTTTTTTTTTCTCTCCCCAAAAAAAGAGTGAAATTTGTTAACCGACTGGGGCCACCAGGTCTACATCAGGGGGGGTGTCCCTCCCAAGGGGAAGACACCGCGGAGACGCACCAGGTATGTGACCCAGGGAACAAGGAAACCGCTCTTTTGATGAACTCTTGGGTACCGTGGCCACTTGGGCATGCAGTGAAATTAAATAAAAAAGGTAACAAAAGATTCTCCTCCCGGCCCTCCACTGGGGGATGGAGTGGTCTGCTTACCAGCTCCAGAGAAGCGGGTTTCGTCATCCCTGGGTAGCCCGTCTCAGGGGCGCTTCGAAGCCTTTCACGGGTTCTTGGCAGCCGGCCGTGAGACGGGTGGCGTCTGCTTCCTGCGGTGGGCTCCACGCCGGGACCGGGCCGCAGGGGTGGGCTCTTGAGCCGTGCTAGGGAAGGATGTGCCGGATAGCCTCCGTCTGCTGCTTCACCGCCGAGAACTGCTGAGCAAAGACCTCGGTGTCGCCGAACAGGCCAACCTGGGAAATGGGGGCCAAGGAACCGTGCCTTGTCGGCCTCTCCCATCTCGACCAGGTTGAGCCAAAGGTGGCGCTCCTGGACCACCAAGGTGGACATCGCCCGCCCGAAAGACCGCGCCGTGACCTTCGTCGCCCGGAGAGTGAGGTCAGTCACCGAGCGCAGCTCCTGCATCAATCCCAGGGCAGAACTACCCTCATGCAGTTCCTTTAGTGCCTTGGATTGGTGGACGTTCAGGAGAGTCATGGCGTGCAGGGTGGAGGCTGCTTGTCCAGCGGCACCATAGGTTTTGGCCGTCAGGGACAACATAAACCCACAGGCCTTGGACGGGAGCTCTGGGTGCCCGTGCCAGGTGGCGGCACTCTGCGGGCATAGGTGCACCTCGAGCGCCTTATCCACCGGGGGGATCGCCGAATAGCCTTTGGCCACCCCACCATTGAGGGTAGTGAGGGCGGGGGAGCTGAAAGATCGGGACCCGCAGTAAAAGGTGCCTCCCACGACCTTGTCAGCTCCTCGTGCACTTCCAGGAACTGGGGGGGGGGGCGTGGCTGTGAGCGGGGAGCCGCTTGGGTGGCTTGCTTTCTAACGAAGGCAAGCCACGATCACAACATTGCCATGGTCATGTTCTCGCAATGAGTACATGATCCATCTACGAACACTGTCTCCACGTGGGTAGCGCCCAGACACGAAAGACAGCGATCGTGACCGTCAGAAGACGAGAGATAACGACCGCAACCAGGAATAACACACAAACGGAAAGGCATCTTTAAAAAGACGTTACGTGTGTGCCGCTCTTTTAGAAAAATATACTCTTTTTTTTAGAATACACTCCTTAATTTCTGCCGAAGCACCCAGGGGCGTTCTCTGCAGTGCACCAGTGCAGAGGGGGGAGAAGCCGCTGAAATGCGCCGTCAGATCCAGCAGAGGTGAATGAACAGCCATGGGAATTCAACTCAGTGAGCTTCGACCGTTCGGCTCCGAAGAGAAAATCTGAATGAGTGGTTGCATACCAGCTCCTTTTATACCTGTATGTTCGGGAGAGTGGTATGCAAATACCACTCGCCAATTTTCATTGGCCTTTTTTCAAAGACCAGAGGTGTTCGGGCTCCCAAGAGTGACCCCTAGTGTCACTACATCGACACAACGTCGAGTGAGTGACAGATAGGGAACATGTTTTTATTTCAAACAGTTTTCAGGGTTTCGCCCATAAAATGCTTTTGTGTATAGAACAACTTTTTGCACCACCGTTTAAGCATCCTTCATATAAACAGCCCAAACTTCCCTTATAGTTCAGTTATTGGAGTAGAAACAAATGCATGTGTGTCTGTTTCTTTCATGATCATGAACATGGATTTTATTCACAAAATTAATCATAAAATACAATAACAGAGGGTAACAGGTATATATTATGGCCATGTTTAAGGGTCAATGACGTGACGCCCAGATCTATTAAACTAAAAATATATAAAAATGCAATTCACACTAAACATTTACTTGAATACATCTCTTGAGCATATTTTCAATTTTTGAATTCAAAGTCATATTGATATTTTTTCTGGGGCTTAAATAAACCATGTCATGTGTCCAGAAACAGAAAAAAGGCTCATTAAAAGCTGAAATTCTTGAAATAATAAATGTGACTACAGCAGAAAAATCTTTTATTTTATTTTATTTTATTATTATTTTTTTATGAAAAGGCACATTTTGTTCTGGTCATGTGGTGTAACCCTGAAAAAATGTATTGATATTTTTGACAACAAAATTCATCATATGTTTAAAATGTTTTTTTTTTTTTTTACCTAGAAAAATGTGTTTCAAAACTTTTTTAAATTAAAGATTAAGTATGTATTGAAGGTGCAAAGTAAGTATTACCTTACATTTTACTCTATGGTTAGACCACATGAAATGTATATATCATTATTATTATTATTATTTTTTTTTTAGAAATCACAAAGATTACATTTCTAAGGACTTGACACAGTGTTTTAATTTAAACTATATTTTTTTTTATAAAGATTTCTTATTTTTAACTCCTCAGACAACCTTATTTGTCAATGACGCATAAGCATTAACGCCACCCCCCCCAACCACTATCGCCTTTGAAATTGTTTTACAAATCAGCCACTGACTGTAGGTGAATTATCACTGACGTTTTTTTACTGTGGTCCATAAAATGTAATTACATTTATTTAAACGTATAAAAAAAAATTTATAGATAGCATTTCAGCATTTCATTGATTATTAATATAATCTAATGTCTCTATAAATATGTTGTGCATATAATAACCAGAGTTGGGTGTAATCTGATTACAAATTTATAATTAGTTACTGTAATCTAATTACTTTTTTAAAGTCAAAAATGAGTGTAATGAATCACATTTTAACATTTTGTAATCGGATTACAATTCCTTAATTTCAATTAAGGTGACTACTTTTAAGTAAATTACTTGGGTTACACATATTTCTAAAACAATATAATTTATGTCGAATACATTTAAAATGTGAATTCATATGTTCACATGTACGACTTTTTGTATTTCTGTGACAGCTGAAGGGTGTTTGACAATGCACAAGGAGGAAATATAGACATTATTTTGAATTTGTTGAGCAGAAAAACATTTCTCCGAAAAGTATTTTAGAAAGTAACTTAAAAGGGAAATAATTACAAAGTGAATGGTGATTGAGGCTAACATTCAACATCATCTGTGTTCTTTTGAAGAAAGAAAATTATAAAATAAAATCATTTTTGGATGAACTATTAATTAAAAATCTAATCTGAATTGTAATTCTGCATCCTGTTTGCCATCCAGTGGCCTTCTCAATTTAATTCTGAATGGAGCCCAACCCTGGTGCACATATTTGCAGTTGCTTTAATGCCTTTGGGACATCTGAATATTTTGAACATAATTGTTTTATTTACACTATACTGTAAATCAGAACACAAGTGATCATAACATGACTGAGACAACATTGAATAGGCTCACAAAACTCTCAACCAACATGTAGCATAACACATCCTGTCCCTATATTCTCTCATGGGAGCACTGAAAAAACATCTTCACTTCCTGTTTCTGGACCATGACCTCATAATGCCATTACGCCAACTCTTACAGGCTGGAAAATATGACCACAGCTTGTGGGAATTGCAGCACTCATAAGCGGGGTGTGGTTGGAGAGACGAGATCTGTGTATTTACGTGTGTGTGTGTGTGTGTGTGTGTGTGTGTGTGTGTGTGTGTGTATGTAATGGCTCCCCAAAATGTTTGGCTGCAGAAATACACTATATATCATGGTTTAACTAGATATGGTACCAATTTGTTCTCTCACCACACTACACCCTACGACAATCTGAATTCCCATATTAGATATCTAAAATGATTATGCTAACCATAATGGGTTATACTATATGCTTAGTTTAGCAATAATACATTTGCTATGTGCTCTCCAACATATGAATGGGTGAACTTGGACGGTTTTTATTGCCATACATTTCTGCCAAATGGTTGAAATTAATTAGAAATTAAGAAAAGCACAGAGGTTATTTTTACAGCTTTTAAAAGTGAAGATCTCATTTACGCTTACGCATATTCAAACAAAGATATCAAATGGCTTCAGAAGACTTGGAATATAGTGCATGATTTGTATAGACTACTTTGATGTTATTTTATGGGGGCTTTTTGACATGACATGACAGTGGTAATTGTATGCTTTCATTATATGGAAAAGAGCAGCTTAAATTTCTTCTCCACAGAAGAAAGAAAGTCATTACCATTTTGGAAGGACAAAAGGGTGGGTAAATGAGAGGATGTTCATTTTTGGGTTATCTATTCTATATATTACCTGAAGCTAGCAGACAATGTGGAAAACAAGAGGAGAGATTTTGAAGAATGTTGACGCAACTCTTTTTTTTCATGCAATGAAAGTGAATGGTGACTGAGGCTGTCAGTCCCTAATATTCTGCCTAACATCCCCTTCTGTGTTCCAAGGAAGACAGTAAGTCACATGGGTTTTTGGGTGAACTTTTTTATTATAATTATTAATTATTAATTCTGGTCCTGGATGCTGATTGGTAAACAGCCCTGTTTTATTAATTATAAAGCTTTGACCTCTTCACTGAACTTTTATTTGTATCACTCGGCAGCACTCATAGCTGACAGTTGTTCTTGTTGCCTAATGTTTACTGCCAGGGACTATATTTTCATTTAATTTTATAAAAGCAATACGACACTCAAGTGCCATATTGTGAATATAGTCATGGCTGAAAGGGTTGCTCCGCTACATGTTGTACCTAACAATGCCCTTCAGCTGTGATTATATTCACAATATAGCACGGCCTCTCATGCCTTAAATACAGTATATCAAATATTTAAGCTGCTCAATTTTCATTCAAATAAATCAAAAGGCTACTTCAGGTAAGTGTGATGTTGAGGTCATTGTGCTTCCTGCATGTTGGATAGTATTTTGGATATCAGTGATTTTGCTTTGCCAGTATGAATGTGTGTGTGTGTGTGTGCATGTGTGCGTGTGCGCACGCATGTGTGTGCGCACGCATGTGTGAACATGTGTCTGTGTGTGAGAGCCAGTATCAAGGTCAGGCAGGAAATGCGTTTACAGATGTTGCCTTCATGTAGATGGTTATGAGAGTATCCAGCTCAGACAGGAAACGGGTGCGCTTTGTAGCTTATTGTAGTGTTGAGTTCTTTTCACACTCGTATGAAATAACACACTGAATGAGACGAGTTGTTGAAAACAGACAAATTCTGATACATGATCACACACCGAGAGATGGTGAGATGAAAGTCTGTTATTTTAGTTTAATTCATTATACATTTTTTATAATAAATCTTCAGTATATGTCATAAGGGCAGGTAAGACATACTCAAGGGAGGATTTTGTTTGAGTTTAGCAATTTTGACAAGACCACGTTTCACGACCTCAACCACCAGACTTTACAATAAGAATCTATTCATTAACATTAGTTAATGCATTAAATATCATGAACTAATAATGAACAATATTAGTTGAAATGAACAATATTAGTAAATTGTTTAATTCATGTTAATTCATAATGCATACATAATGCAATATATATGTTAACATACACAACTTTTAATAAAAGAAATATTGCCATACAGTATGTTGAATTTAGCAAAAAAAAAAAAAAAAAGTATTGTTCATAGAAAGTTAATGTTAATTAATGTAGTTAATATTCACAAATACAACCTTATGGTAAAGTGCCACCGTATTAGCATTGGTTAGAATTAACTAAATTTTCTAAATTGACATTTGCTAAAGTGACATTTTGCTCATATAGTGAACGTAATATCTCATTATTCATAATAGGTACCATTTAATAGGTCATTTTATTCTTATAATGGCAAAAAGCAAGTAAAGTTTTATACATTTTTTCCACTATATTTTGTTAAATAAACAACAATTTGAGTTGTTGATAACATTAAAACAAAAATTAAAGTTGTGACATTTTCTGTGGGGTCTATATAACTTTTTATAGAATATCATAAATATTCATAATTCAAAAATGAATATAAAGATTTAAACATTGAAATATTAAAGTCACAAAACAAAATAATTAGAAAAATACTGTTTTTATGTGCATTGTAAAAATGCAAAGTTTAATTTTTATTAAAGGAAAGGAAAATGGATTTGACTGTTATTTCTAAATGTTTTTTCTTTCATTTAAAGATTTTTTACATTTATGCATTACTGCTATTTGATTTTCAATTAATAATACTATATATTTAAATGCCTTAGTGACTAGATGGCGCTCTTCAACCAAAAAAATGTGTGGGGTAAGAACTTGACCTCTTCCATCCCCCCTCTCTCTTTCTGACACACACACACACACGCACACACGCACGCACTGTGTGGGACTAGGTCCACAGGGAGCAGTGTTTTTTTTCCTTCCATTTTGAGGCTAGCCGAGCTTCTTTCTGTGGACGTGTGATCGGTGCACTTTTGGGAGTTCTAGAAAATCCCTGGCACCTCACCATGCTTTCCATTCATTAAAAAATTAACCTCTGCACATCAGGGTAGTTTCGAACTACGGAGGGAATATTCCTAGGGCTACTCCGTTGTTGAAAACAAATCTGTATTATCTGGCACCTTTCAGCCAAACCAAAAGAAAATCAGTACAAATGTGTTCAAAAGGCCCAGTATTTTTATTTATTTTTAATTATGAATGACATATCAAGACATTTTGAAAATTGCATTCAGTCTTTCGATATACCACAATTAGATTAAATGTCTCTATATATCTACAGTATATTAAATTAAAGGAATAGTTCACCCAAAATTGAAAATTCTGTCATTTACTCACCTTCATATAATTCTAAACCTGTATGTTTTTTTTTAACCTAAAAGAAGATGTTTGGTAGAATATTTACACTGCTATTTTCTATACAATCAAAGCGAATGGATATGGGGACTGTCAAGCTCAAAAAATGACCAAAAAAGCTACATAAAAATAAAATAAAATTACACCATACAAATGTGCTATACTCCAAGTCTTCTGAGGACATACAATAGCGACTGTATGAGGAACAGACTAAAATGTAAGGGTAAATTTTAAGTATAATGGAATGGAGGCTTTCATTTTTTTTTTTCATCTTTGAAGCTTGGCAGTAAATTTCATTGTATAGAAAACTGCGGCTCGGACATTCTTCAAAACGTCTCCTTTTGTGTCCCACAGAAGCAATAAATAAATAAATAAATAAATAAATTATAATAATTGGAATGAAATGAGGGTGAGTCAATGATTCATTTTTCAGAATTTTCATTTGTGGGTGAACTATACCTTTAAACGTACTGGAAAATTCAAAAAACACGTCTGCTTATATTTTGCTTCAAAGTATTTGTCTAGTCAAGAACAAAGTTAATAAAAGTAGTACACTGAAAAAAACCCTAAGAAAAAACAATAATGGCATAATTCCCAATTTCAGTTACTCTTGTTACGCTTAATAAAAAGCATTAACATTTAGATGAATGACGTTTATTTTAAAAGTTCTATAAGCTATAAGATTTTTCACTACAACACCCACAAATCTCTATCCATCAAAATGAGTATACTGAAAGAGAAAAGGAAATCTATTTTACCCCATTTTTTTTTTTCAGTGGTAAGAAAGAAGTCTGGAGATGCAAATCCAAGAGCATCAAAGACATCATTTCTAAGGGAATATGGTTATCAAACCCAAACTGAAAAAGCCCTAGAAGGTGGATATTTGTGTGTGTGTGTGTGTGTGTGTGTGTGTGTGTAGAAGTGGTGGATTTAAAACGAGATTGTGTGTGTTTCTGAATTTGTGTTTCTTTAAGTTTGCATATATTTCTCATGAGGTGTGTATGTAGCAGTGTGGAGAATGAGATGTGTACGTGTATATGTAAAAGAGCAAGAAAAAGAGAAAGATTACGGTTTCGTTAAAAGCTACAGAAGACAAAGGGGTCCGATTTCCCCTGTGGAAACTTATAGAGATGACTAATTCATGAGTGAACTCAGAGACCACCTAGAGCGAGAGAGAGAGAGAGAGAGAGAGCGAGAGAGAGCTTGACTATGGCCTGCCCCTCCAACCATTTAACAGAAGTTAAAGCTAATGAAACTCTCCTCTCGATGTCCCCTTAATAAGCCTTTTTTACACTTCTGCATTTGCAAAGCGGAAGCTTCAGATTGTTACATTTAACAACTTCTACAGCAGTCTGTATCAACGGCAGTGCCCATAGCTCGAAATTAAACATGGTCTATTTATGTAAGTGATCTCAAATACTGCTTCTGAAAAGATCTATCATACCTTCCGATCATTACTCTGGGATGATAAAACAAAGAAAAACAGCGTTTATATAGATTAAATGTTATTTCCTGATTTTAGAGTATTTAAGTAAGCAGCACTTCACAGATTCTAACTACTTTTTTATTATTTAAAATATTTTTAAATATTTTTTTGTTTATTTTGAATATACTGTATGTACAAGTATGTAACTTTTTAGTTAAAACCATACATGAACATACATAATTTATATGTTTGACATATATTGCGATATATCAGATTTCTGTATATGATTCACCTGAAAACAATAACATCAAATGAAAAAGAAATATGAAAAAAAAAAAAAAAATAAACCCTGAGATGGCATTCTGCCACTAATCCTAACAAAGAAAACTGTTTATGCCTTAAAGGACTTCGGCTTCAGCATGATACATTAGTAACTGTGATTGTCTCATTAAAAAGTGTAACGCACCTTTTCATGGAGTACTGTAAATGCAACTTATTAAAGCTGAATGTGTAACTTTTTGGTTGTTAAAATATTTCTATCCCAGTTTAATATGCAGAGACAAATATAAGTAAACCATTTGTAGGCTGATTTCCCTGAAAAGTGTAAACACTGTCTCTGTGGCGCTTTCAAAACATCGCTCTGTTTGTTCGAGCATCGCGATCAGCCCGACACGTCAGCATCGGCTCAATGGTTTATGACATGAGGTGGGGGCGTGACTATCTGTTCGACCAACTAATCAAACTTCACCTTTGTGCAGTGTAAAGATGGCTTAATTGTTTTTGTAAAATTGTAAAACAAGCATAGTCACTTCTACATAGAGTACCTGCTGAATAACAATTGTGTGGACTTCTAGAAAGTAAAGTCTTGTTAAAAAATGTTTACACTGTCACTATAATTTTTTTTTCAATTTGTCTAGTAACAATGTCCAACAGTGAGTATATGCATGGGCAGTTATAATCAATTACTACCACGCATTTTGGCAATGCGCAAGCGACAGTGTTCATCTCTCTGTCTAAGTATACATGATTATCCATTGTGCTTATTGTCATGAATCTTTGTTGTTCCTCCCGCTCACCACCAGAGGGCTCCATCACCTGGGGTTTGACTTTATCTCTCTGGACTCCATTTCCCATAATCCCTGTACCTGTCACTGATTACCTGCTCAGCTGTTTCTCATTTACTCAGCTATTTAAGTCTCACTCTCTATCATTGTGAAGTCTTGTTTTGCCCTGGCTGACATTTCTAAGCATTCTCTGAGGTTTTGTATTATCTGTGTATGATCCTGGACTATTTACCCTGTTTTGACCCGTTGCTGCCTGCCTACTACTACTGCCTTGTTTACCTGGAAATAACCTGTGATTGTCTGCCGCCTGCCCTGGCCTCTTGCCTGTTTATTTTCTACCACTCTGGATTGCCTTTGTTATTACTGTTGCTGGTGATTAACCCTGCCTGTCTATATTACAACGTTTATCATTATTAAAGCTGCACATGGATCTCAACTCTGTCTCATCTTTACAGAAGACTTTGCCACAAACCGATCCAGTGGCTTTTTCCAACTAACCACCGAGGTCTTAGCTCCTTCATCAAACCCAGCGGCACATCCGGCCTCATCTAGTATAATTCACCGCACCATGGAGCTAGCAGCATTCTTTGTTCAATTAAGCCAGGCAGACATATCAATAAGGGAGTACTCCCATTTTTTTCCACTGTTGCCGCCCACACTGATTTTGATGATGCCACTCTGAAATCAATATACAAAATCGGACTTACAACATGCCAGTGGAGGGAATTGCCGGAGACCGGAGACTACACTTGGGAGGAATATGTGAGGCTAATACTCGACACACTTGTCACAGAGGATCCTCCTCTCACAATCCCGGTTCCAGCTTCTGAGTAAGTCAAACCTCAGCCTGCTCCATGCCATGTCACATCCACGCCTCAGCCTGTTCTATGCCATGTCACAGAAACACCTCAGCCTGCTCCACACCATGTCACAGCCACGTCTGAGTCTGTTCCATGCCATGTCACAGCCACGCCTCAGCCTGTTCCATGCCATGTCACAGCCACACCTCAGCCTGCTCCATGCCATGTCACAGCCATGCCTCAGCCTGCTCCATGCCATGTCACAGCCAGGTCTGAGTCTGCTCCATGCCATGTCACAGCCACGCCTCAGCCTGCTCCATGCCATGTCACAGCCAAGCCTCAGCCTGTTCCATGTCATGTCACAACCATGTCTGAATCTGTTCCATGCCATGCCACAGTCCAGCCTTCCGTGACTCATTGCTCAAAGGCCTTAATGGCCCTTGTCTCCAAGTTGAATTATCCACCACTGATATCGGTGCGTAGGGCCACGAAGACCCTTTCCCACAAATTGCCAGTGCCCTTGCCTGCCACGGCCAATGAGCCAACACCCATGCCTGCCACAGCCAACGAGCCAACAGCCACGCCTGCCACGGCCAACTAGCTGGAAGCTTCGTCCGTCCCAGAGCCTGCGTTGCAGCCTCACCTGTCCCAGAGCCTGCACCGCCAACTTCAGCCTCCCAGAGGAGGAGGAAGAGAAAGGCTTTCGTATCCGAGTCTCAGCCTGTTCACGACCACAGAAGTCATTTTCAAGTCTCTGCCCATGTTTACGACCACAGAGGTTGTCTCCGAGTCTCTGCCCATTTACACGACCACAGAGGTCGTCTCCAAGTCTCTGCCCATGTACACGACCACAGAGATCGTCTCCGAGTCTCTGCCCATGTACACGAGCACAGAGGTTGTTTCCAAGTCTCTGTCCATGTTCACGACCACAGAGGTCGTTCCCGAGTCTCAGTCCCTGGCCATGACCACAGAGGTTGTTCCCAAGTCTCTGTCTACGCTCACGACCACAGAGGTTGTTCCCGAGTCTCAGTCCATGCCCACGACCATAGAGGACGTACCCGAGTCTTTGTCTATGCCCACGACCACAGAGGTCGTTCCTGAGTCTCAGTCCATGCCCACGACCACAGAGGTCATTCCCGAGTCTCTGTCCATGTCCACGACCCCAGAGGTTGCTCCCGAGACTCATGTTTAAGACCACTGAGGTCATTTCCCAGTCATCCTGGACTCTTAGTTTCGAGCCTACCACTGTTCTGCCATCCACGGCTCCGCCCCTCGAGTGTCCCATGGCTCTGCCTGCCACGGCGTCACCTTCTATAGCTTCGCCCTTCCAGCTTGCCATGGCTCCGCCTTCTACGGCTTCGCTCCTTGAGCCTCCCATGGCTCCGCCTTCCACGGCTTCACCCTTCGAGTCTGCCAAGGCTCCGCCTTCTACAACTTTGCTCCTCGAGCCTGCCACGGCTTAACCTTCCATGGCTTCGCCTCTCGAGCCTCCTACAGCTCCACCTACCACGGCTTCGCCCTCAGAGTCCTCCATGGCTCCAGTCTCCAATCTGGGGTCACCACCCAGGCCTCCTGATCCTGTTTCAGCTCTGTGGTCATCAACCAGGTCTTCTGATCCAGTCCCTACCATGAGATGGCCTCCTGGGTCTCCTGGCCAGCCCCCTGAGCTGCTCTGGTCCCCTTGGTCTCATGGCCATCCGCCTGATCCGCTCTGGTCTTCTGGGTCTCCTGGCCGTCCACCTGATCAGTTCTGGTCTTCTGGATCTCCTGGCCATCTACCTGATCTGCTCTGGTCCCCTTGGTCTCATGACTGTCTGCCTGATCTGCTCTGGTCTTCTTGGTTTCCTTGTCATCCACCTGATTTGCTCTGGTCTTCTGGGTGTCCTGACCGTTTGCCTGATCTGCTCTGGTCTCCTGGGACTCCTGGCCGTCCTCCTGACCTGCTCTGGTATCCCTGGTCTCATGGCCATCCACCTGGTCTGCTCTGGCTCCCCTGGTCTCATGGCCGTCCACCAGGACGTTTTATCATTATTAAAGCTGCACATGGATCTCAACTCTGACTCATCATATGGTGATATCTGAAGGCAGAAGATGCCGCAATTTGCTCCTGGACTGTTCCAACTATACAAGCTCTGCATTGCTTCATTTAGCGCCTTAAATTTATTATATAAGACATTATCCTTATAAACTTATAATGTTTAGACTGATGAGAGATGTTGTGAATAAATAGACCAAAATAAATGGTTTGTCTATATTTTCCTAGCGATCACTGGTATTTTTATAGGTTTGTTGTCTGTATAACAGTTCTGTATTCTGTCAATAAACCTGTCATTTGCTTCAGGCTGCATATTCAATAAATATCATGCTTTCTGCCTCATTCTATGAATGGAATCCACATGAGATCAGTAAAAGAAGCTGTTGTAACCACTCGATGATAATTGAAAGTAAGATATAAGCAGTATTTAATGTGTAATTTGTAATGTTTACATTCTGCCTTCATGGCGCAAATGCTAATGCTAGCATTCTAACCTTGGCCATGGTACTGTATGCACCTATTACGCTCTTTTATTGTATTTTTCGATGGAATTTGTGAAAATAGTCCATGTAAGATCATGAAAATGTTTTGTTTAATTGTTTTTAAAGAAAGACATTTAATGCTACTGCAAAGATATGTGTTACTGTGGCAGACAAATAAGAGGATTTGTCAATGGCAGAATACAGACAAAAGTATAATAATTAGAGGCACATCAGTGGCAGGTATGAATGGCTTAACTGCTTACCCTTTCAAAAATGAACATTTCTAGCATTTGCCATGATACCGGGTGCTTTCCATTCAGAAGTGATCAACCCCTATGCCCTATTCCCTTCAAAGACTTTACCATCCTGTGAGAGCTTTGGAGGGCTTAAAGTTGTGGGGCTGAAAAATAAAGTTTATTCGGAACTCACATTTTAAGTCATTTTTTTAGGAAATTCTGTTTGAAGTGATCTTACAGCATGGCTATCATGATTATTATTCCTTCTAAGTGCCCTTCGGAGATGATTTATCCCTTTTTGAATGCAGGTGTGTGCTGTTGTTGCTCTTCTCTGCTTTGCGAGCTTGCACATAATGCTGAGGCCAAATATGGACTGATGTACTGTATGGGTACTCAGTATATGCTGGACGGGCCGAGATACAATCACATTATCTACATCTGTTTCGTAAAAAAAAAAAAAAAAAAAAAAAAAAAACTACAACTGGTACATTTACATGACATTTAAAAAAAAAAAACGAATTATTGCTTTAGTCCCACTGAAATCGAACTTTGAAGTGCATGTAAACACGGTCCGTGTAACGCTTTACAATTAAATTTTCAGACCATACCAATCAAAACAAAAGGCAAAACAAAAAAATAAAAAAATAAAATAATAAATATTGAAAAACAGTGTGAAACTTTTATTTTTCATTTTTTCCAGTTACTTCAAGAATAGATAATTGTCCTTTTCTCTCCTTTTCTTCAACTTTTTATGTAAAAAAAATAAATAATAATAAAAAAAATGATAGGGGTTTGATCTCTCGCTGGCTGGCAGAAGCTGGCACTAATGGATCACATGATGTGTCAATCCTCCTGCCACTACTGCCATATTCATATCCTTTTAAATTTAGGCTTATTAATTTTTTTGTTATGTATTATGGCCTTTATATGGAGTTTACTTGCAAATAATTTTTGTAATTCTGAGTTCTTCACTTAGCCAGCCACCATGCGGCAACTTTCTTCCAGTAAATATCATACAAGAAGAAATGGACCTGGTAACTTACAAGTATATGCTCCGTATAAAGGCCTTGAGACATAAAAAAAAATATACATTATTATTATTAATAATAATAGTAATAATAATAATAATTAGGTTGCGACCCCTGCTATCCTTTTAAACTCCTCAACATCCATGCAGTAATGAGCAGCCCATTCTCTGACCCACACTCCTGCACTAATAGTACAGCCCACAGAGCAAACTGCAAGACACAAAAAATTGTGAAAAATACAAAATTGGTGATTATTCAAAAAATCACTTCTAAAGTCACAATTTAGATGAAGTTAAATTTAAGAAAATAAGAGAAAAAATATCAATTATGCATTCTTGAAGTAACTGGAAAAAATGAAAAATGAAAGTTTCAAACCGTTTTTCTATTTTTGCATTCGGATTGGTATGGTCTGAAAAATAAATTATAAAGCATAACATGGACCAAACACACTCAGTGTATGCACACACACCACAAGAGATTTATGTAATTTAAAAATATGTATATTTTTTAAAGTCCTGAAAATTCCTACCACAGTGTCATTTCCAGCACATCTCAAATTCTGGATTGTGTTTAGTAGAGTTCTGTGGTGGAAATGACGCTGATAGAAGTGACATTTTTAAGGTTTTTGAAATAAAATGGCTGGCTTCTTTGCCTTGCTAAGGCTAATTTCATAGCTACAATTTTATATATCCTAAATAAACCCAATTTAATAATGTAATTTGGTAAAATTACAGTAAGATTTTAAATGACACTGAATAAAAATTCTCTGCTCACAGAAAACCTTGATTCTTCTTTATTTTATTCAAACACCACTTGTTTGTGCTTGGTAAACTTTTGAAAAAACTTTATTGGTGACTAAATTGTTTGATGGAAATAATGCCACAACTGTGGGGTAGTCGTAATTAATTTTTTATTTTTTTAAAATCATTTTCAGACAATAAACATTGAATATTGATTTATGTTTATTACACTCTTTGTTTAGATTCTCATAATTTTAAACATGTAATCATTTGTATTTTTATAAGGGATTTCTATAGTTTAATATTGAAAGTCTAGGTCTGGGACAAGGCTAAAACAATAAAATCTCTAAAATCTAAATAATTTCTAAGTTAGTTTTAATAAATTCTAGTCAGTTTTAACAAGTAGTTCAAATCATCACATGCCATTTGAGCGATTCTGATATGTTCTTGAAATGTTTCTGTACTTGCCAGTCTTAGACAGTTATTGAAGACTATTGAATGACAATGAGAGAGCAGAAGAAGCTCTGCGTGTGCTTCACCTCTGAAAGGGGGAGAAGATTTGAAGTTATCAGGCACTCCTCTTTTTTCTGTCACTCTATCATTACCTCTTTCACACAAGAGCAGCTTCAGGAAACCCATAAGATTCTAGCATATGTACACACTGTCAATTAGGCTGAGAAACCAGGAAACGCTGAAATATTTAAAGGTAAAGTGTGTAATTTCTGTGACACTAGCGTCACCAAACGGAATTGCAAAAATAATGACTGTTTTCAAAGCAGGTTTCCCATACCCTCCGCCTTTGGTCGGAAAAACAGATTTACCCGCCCCAAACTTACGTCATTGGTTGAGCCAATGTTGCTGTGTCAGACTGATCGGGATGCTCAAACAAACAGAGCAATGTTTTGATATCGCCACAAAGCCAGAGTGTATACATTTTTCAGGTAAACAACCTTCGAATGGCTTACTTATATTTGTCTCTGCATATTAAACTGGGATAGGAGAAATCTTTTTAATACAAAAATACACACTTCACCTTTAATCTTGCAGTGCAATTAGCTAATTACATTTTATTTAACTTCTTTTCATTAAAAGATTAAACATTCTAACAGCAAGCCATCCAGCTTCACAGACATTGAAACAAAACCACTAAAGAAAATGTACGCACGTCATCCAGAAGCTTAGCTCTGCTGGCTTTTTTTGATTGACAGCAAGACAGACAGGTAAACTAAAGGGCATTGGGAGGTTTTGATAACACCGGCTTCATTTCTATTCAATGTTTCCGAGTGTGTCTGTGCAGCAAGTTGCGTTCTTACCAACGCACGCTCTTCGTCTCTGGACCTCATATGCATTTGCAGGCCACGTGGGATGCCATTTGCATTAGAAAGCCGAGTACAATCACTTTAATTTTTAACAAGACATTTTGAATGTGCCACAAAGGCAGAATCTCGGCAACTGACGGAGCCCACAAAAGGAAAGAAAAGAAGAATTATTATGCAGGGAATTAAAGGAAAGCTAGGGTTGATGTGAATCTGACATCAATCAAGTGTTGCGAGCGTCAGAGATAGAGAGAGAGAAAGAGAGAGGGAGGAATGCACTGCATCCATGTTTCCAATAAAAATAACATTAAAGTAAATCTGCCATTAATCTTGCATATTGATCAAGGTCGGTGTTAAGGAATTAATCATGAGTAGCACGCTATACATCAAACAGTCATAAATAAATAAGCAGCTCAAACAATGTAGTGCGTCTCTGGGCCGAGGTCAATACCTCATTATTTGGGGGTGTCTACGCATACCACGGTTATTTTGAACAATGAAACTGGCTGCAGACTAAAGGTTATTATTATTAGGATTATGTTCGATTGTCACTGGTTGTGGTGAAATATCTTTGCGCTTTATGGGAAGTGAAAGGAGGGGAGTTTCCTGTAAAAGCATTGGAGCTTTATCAGTCCAAACTCTACTTGATGATCTGTGTCCAATGAACCTGAAAACACCCAGGGTTGAATGACAGATGTAAGAACTCTGACAGCTTTTACAACCTCTTATTCAGATTGCGAAACTTGACATACAAGTGAAAAAAGGGCAATGTCTCTAAATTCAAGCGTTAGCAAGCTAAATAGATTTTTACATTTTCTGAAGAAAATCTGACTGGTGCTTGCCTGTGCAAAACCAGTGGTTATCAGTTGCATATGCCCGGTCAGATTTTTGAGCCAAGTTTATTTCGAAAGTTGAATGAAACTTCTTGGTGGTACATTACACGAATAAAATCCCAATACATTTGTGGTATCACTTGGTAACAGTATGATTACAAAGTAATTAGTTACTGTATTCAAATTACTTTTTAGTCAAAATGTAGTGTAACATTTCAAACTCTTGTAATCAGATTACAGTTACTGACTTACAATCAAGTTAATTACGTTTAAGTACATTACTTGGGTAATCAACCTAGTCTCAAGGAAAAAACTTTACTATTTAAAAAACATTTGCAAATTGAGTTTTACATGCCACGTTCTACGATTTGCTGCAGTTTCCTAGTGAAATGTACACTAGAGGTGCTACAACAACTGTGCGTTTTATTCACTTTCACACAAATCACGAGAACAACTGCTGATTATGACTTTATGAACACTTCGCTCTGTTACTTGCACACTGCCATGTTATGATATCAAAATACTTTTTCTCTGACGCATCATTTGATAAACTATACAGTTTACTATACAGACACGAAAGTATAGAAGCAACATGAAATGACGTTGTTGCTTCAGAAAATGTGCTTTTCATGTTGCATTTGCTATTAAGAAACTATTGGTTAGGTTTAGGTGTTGGTTTAGAGTAAGGATGTCTGTTATGTTCATCTCTCATCTTTTAAGACACTAACGGTTAGGTTTAAGTGTTGGTTTAGGGTAAGGATGTCTGTTTTGTTTACCTATCATTTATCTTTTTGAACAGTATCGGTTAGGTTTAGGTGTTGGTTTAGGGTAAGGATGTCTGTTTTGTTCACCTCTCATTTATCTTTTAAGACACTATTGGTTAAGTTTAGGCAGAGGCTTATTAATGCACAGGCTTATACGGGCTGAAGTCCAGGGTCCTACAACTCCCATGGGGCCCAGCGGGTGGAGTGCATTTAAACGCTTTCAGCGGGAGATGCAGTTGTTGACATGGTGACAGTGCGCAACCGTTAAAGGCATCCGTGTAGTTGTTGGTGTTTGGTAGGTAGTTGCTTATTGTTTCTGAGTCAAAAAAGCCCACCCTTAAGTCTCTATGATATTTTGGCACCTAGATATGGCTCGGGACACTTCTTTAATGTAAGTCTAAATGATTTTTATGGCCACCAAGTTTTTCCAAATAGTAATAGTGATGCTTGCTTTTTCAGGCACCACTAACAAGCAATTCTAAATCTGGCGGGCCAAATTGCTGCAATAATTACATTTTGATAAGTGCTCACATTTCACACTCATGTAGTGTGAGTAAAACAAGAGGCTTGGAGCTCTTCCAACCCTGTGGCAGGTCTCTGTGGGAAACTCTCATTTATCACTCTTAACATGGTGATCTGGAAACTAAATTGATCCATTCCCATCCCTCTCCTTCTCTCTCTTAGCTGAGGGCACTCGCCTCCTAACCTGCTATTGCGTTTAGTGCCACTCATGACTGGCATAGTTGATGCCCACTGGGAGTTTACAAGGGGGTTCTTTGAACAGCAAGTGCACTGGGATGTGCCATACATGTATGTCATGCTTTGCACCTTCAATCAATGGCTCAAAAGTAGCACACTCTCTATGGAACAATGACAGTAATGCATTCAGACCTGAACCTCAACCAGGCACCTGGGTTGAGTGTTAAGAAGTGAAATTAATCAGGGCTAATTTTATTCTGTTGAAATTAATCTAGTGGTGGAGCATTGAATTTTTATAACGCAAATACTATGTCATTGTTTGATTAGAGCACTTTATTAGTCTAGGAACACAGGTTTGTTAGGCAAAAAGAGAAAAGCTTCCAGTAATGTGGTGTGGTGTTACCCTTGACATCTGCCATAGTCTTTGGAGATTACCGCTCTATGGTGATAATTTGTGAGCCAGGTGTCACAAACAATTACACCCACCTCGTGCTGTCTCAACAGGCCTGCATATATAATAACCCTGCTCCCCCATACCTCCCTTTATAATGCCCCCATCCAGCTTTTGTCATCTCACCTTCAGAAACTCAATCAAGATGCCTCTCTTTAGGGAGTTTATTAACACTCAGAATGTGAGAAACAGGACACTGGCATCTCTGCTTGACTAATCACTAAAATGAAGGTTTAATTATGAAATTCTTCTCAATCCCTTTTTGTTAATTTCTTCTGGGATCAATAGAAGACTTTTAATTTACTAGTTGAAAGAGTGTGATGTGTCATAGAGGAATGCAACAATGTGAAGAAGTCAGAAATCATCTCTCCAAGACATTTTACTTCGTATTGCGACTGTCATGTATTTTTTTTATTGTGAAATCTTTGCTGATTTTGATAAAGAAAAAGTAAGAATTATGTTTATATTGTTATTTCCAAATTAGTACTTGCTGACTTTAAGCAACTTGGGCTTGGTTAATATTTTGTACATTATTTTATAGAAAACTCACTTGGAAATACATCAGTCAAATATGATACAACAGGCTTTTGTGGTATATCTCTCAATCACCATTCTATTCCATTCATGCACGACCCAATAAAAAACACAGAGCTATAAAAAGATCTATATTTAAAGTGCGAACTGAGATTTACACGCACATGCAAAAGGTTCTCACTCTTTGTTGCTGTCTTCTGAATTATTTTTTTTTTTTTTTGCAAGAACAGTATCATCTATGAGTGATACAAATGACCTCAGACATCTCAGCTCAGGAGGTGCTTTGAGTTCAGTTCACTTTATTTCCACAGAGCAGTTTATTGTGAACTCTGCAGCCTATACATCTGTTTATTAAAACATAAAATAATACAAAAACACGTTCACCTCGAACCATGATTTATATTTCAGTGATTATTATCATCATTATAATTATTATTTTTACATTTATAATTGTTTTTATGTCTTCATTTGTGCAAGTAATCTTCCGCCTGCATGTTTAGACAGATACTTGCCTGACGGTAATGGAAAGGTGGTTACTTATATATATATATATAATTTTTTTTTGATCACTTCATTATTTTAATTGCTTTTTTGTTTTGTTTGGAGTGCAATTTGAATTTAGAAATGTATTTGATTTAAGTTTTTAATTTTTTAAATAAATACATTTTCAATGCAAAATCACTAAAGCAAGAATATTCACTGAACCCTCAGCCCAGGGGTTGCCGATGTAATTGATATTGCGATATAAAACGTGTGTATGTGTATACATATATATATATATATATATATATTTTTTTTTTTTTTTTCTTCACATTTTAGAATAATAGTAAAGTCATCAAAACTATGGAATAACATAAATGGAACTATGGGAATTATGTTGTGAAAATCCAAAATAAATCAGTTATATTTTAGCATCTTCAAAGTAGTCACCCTTTGCCTAGAATTTGCAGACATGTACTCTTGACATTCTGGATATTTTTTAAACAATATTGAAGGAGTTCCCATCTATATGTTGGGCACTTATTGGCTGATTTTCTTTATTATTTGGTCCAAGTGATCAATTTCAAAAACTTTTATTTTTTATATTAAATGTTAGTTTCATAATGAAATAAATTAATATGGTGGCACAATTATATTTTTGTCTACAAAACAAATTTTTTCCAGAGAGATGTTGCCCCTCACAACTGTTGTAAAGCCATCTTTCAAATAGTTGAACAACACACATTTTAATTGCACTTATTTTTTCCTCAGTTTCATTTGAATTTCTATTTAAAATAAATAAAAAATTAAGTTCAAAGTTTGAAATCAAGGTGTCTTGCTTTATTGTGTAGGCTTAACCCTAACCCTGCTTAACAAAAATTACCCCATAGTACCACCTACCGTTCAACCAGTGGTAATACCGGTGTTCGTCAGTTTGAATGTGAACACTGCACAAGATCAATATATATCCTACATTTATTTAAATTTAGGTTAAAAAGAGCCCTCACGCTCCCTCATCTCCCCCGCCCTTACACACGCTCACACACACCACACACACACACACACACACACACACACACACACACACACACACACACACACATTGAGACTCCAGTCGCCACCAACAAATGGAGCCGCACCCCCGCGACTTGATCAATACAACAGTTTCTATTATCCGAAATAACTTTTAAAATGTGCAACTTTTAATATTTCAATGTATTTTGCCCTAATCATCCTCACATAGCTTTGGTGGAAAGCACCATCGGCTACCCCTGTCTTTCGCTCTCACACAAACTCTCTCAGGAGCAAAATCAGCGCACCCCTGCGACACAGTGGGATTGTAAACAGTTGTTTAGCAATAGAAAAGCTGTACAAGAATGGTGACACTCGCTGCTGCTGAGACTTAAACTTACACTTTGGCAATTTGAAGAGATGTAATTCCTCACAAGAGCCACTTTATACACTGGAAATTCAACTCTCTCTCAATTTCTCTCTCTCTCACACTCACACTACCTTTTTACTCCAATGCCGAAAAGCAGTGCATCCTCCGTTGCTAGTTCTAAAGTGACGTTTTCAAACTAGCAACGAGGGCTTGAGCTGTATTAAAGGGACAGGAGATGTTCACATCAACCATCCGACTGGGGAAAAAAAATTTATCTCAGTGATTTCAACCGTTATTGGTGCCAGACAGGCTGGCCTGTGCATTTCTATAACTGCTGATTTTCTGAGATTTGATAAATATGATAAAAAAATAAATAAAAAAAAAAGGTATAAAAAAAAACATTTAAAATGTATTTATTATTTACTTATTTATTTATTAGATTTTGTCTATAGGTTCAAAAACAACTAATTAAGTTGAAAAATTAATGAGTATTATTTGTAACCCAGGCTCATTGTGAAAATTTGACTTTATATACATTTTTGCAGAACTTAAACGTATCTCCAGGTACAATACTCTGCAGTTTACAACTGTGTGTTTCATTGACTTTCACTGAAATCATGACTTTAATGGCTGATTATGACATTATAAATAATTATATTTGTTTCTATTACTGAGAACCTGTTTTTTTATGATATCGACACACTTTTACTCAAACACATCTTTTGAAAAACAACACATTTTAATGCTTTTATTAGATACTCACCTACATATGTGCACTTATTCCAATATAATCACCTGATAGGGCGTTGGACATAAAGTCGGAGGACTGCAGATCAAGTCCAGCCATTAACTCAAGCTAACACGTGACATTATGTGTCACAGAAGCAGCAGGAAATTATGTGGTTGCTTCAGAAAATGTGCTGAAAAGTTGCGCTTATTTCACGATGTGCAGTCATGCATTAACTATTGATCTACTATGACAGCTGTTCGGTAAAGAACGTTAACCAATAACAGTTACGGTGTAAAAAAAAAAAAAAAAAAGTAGCCATAAGATAAAATAGGCCTGTGATGTATCCTAAAATAAACCTAATGTATTCTAAACATGACGTGCACACAGAATAAAAAATAGTTTAACCTGTTAAGCAGTCGGCACCTCGTTGAAAATAAACAGTTATTTTCTAGGCTACTTACTCAAAAGCATACATTTTTTGATGAGCAAAATGAACACGTCGACATGGTCCGGTGAAAGACAAGACTTAACTCACCTGAGGCGGCTATCCTGCGCTTGAAAAAGTCTGCATAGTGGAAAAATAACTTACAAGGACGCACAGATGTAAAGAAGGCTCAAATGTGAAAACATCCATAAGGACTTTCAAACGTTTGGAAATCTGATAAGTGATTTATATAGCAACTTTGCTGAGTTTGCTTGTCTAGCGAGAGGACATTTTCCTGCGCGCGTCGCGAGACAGAGAGGGAAGAAGCACACACAGCCTGAGGTGAAATGAAACTATTTATCTGCTCCAGATATCCTCTTTTTTTAAACAATATTTGTATTATTAATTCTATAATTTTTTTTTAAAATTAATATGACAGTAATTTAAGTGCAGCCTCTGTAAAAATATAAAGCCAAACGTAAATGTGTAAAAATTGTTGATCAGTTTAATGAGGGGAAATATTAACCGACTAGTAATTCCAGTGTTGACTAGCAGCATCAGAACCGTTTAGTCGACTAGTCTTGCACATCCCTATCTACTATTAATATTATTATTATACTATAACTATTATTATCATTCTGGTCACAAATAGCAAATAATATTACATTCAAAATGTTAAAATATACTGCCAAACTCACTTTCTTGCAACAATAACAAGACGCAGCTTTGAAATATTTATTCTTTGTATTGAGCCAAGAGGTCAGCGTGTGACGCTTCAATCTTTCATTGATCACAAGTTTTTCGTCATATGAATTCGCAGGTCAGAGTTCATCAAACTTGAAATTTTGTCGACAGCTAAATTTCTTCGCATGAGCATGTGTTTCTGGTTTCCCGTGAACGGATCCATTTGAATGGGAGTGAAATGAGTACAAAGTCTAGTGTGTTTGTGGCTTAACAATTTACTTGGGCCAGTAAGCCGCAACACCCTAGTAGCCATTGCATAGCAATGCACTTACAACCACTCATGTTTCAGAAAGCAGTTTTATTAAGTGCAGGTAAACATGGTCAAAGTGTTGACAGAATGAAAGATATATATGTAATAAAAGATATAGAAGCCTCAGCAAAGTGAAATGATATCAGACTAATGAGAAACTATGCTTCTAACCACTGGTGGAGAGCTGGTTTCGAGAAACACCAAATTGTTGAACTATATGTTGGTAACGATGGAACTTGCAACCATAGTTGGCTAACGATGCTTTTGGGAAACACACCCCTGAACACTAGCAACTGCATAGCAGTTTTGCTAAACAATGTGTCCAAATCAAGGCTGCATCTTTTCATGTCTGTTTTGATGGTTTTGGATTGTGGTTTACACAGTGGTTTACTACATAGCAACGGCATTTAGACCATATTCCTATAAAACCTGGTAGATAGAAACCATATAAACGGTGGCCATTTTGGACCAACGGAAGTGGCCCCTTCATGGTATGAGTATTGAGCAACCTTCTTTGCTAAAGCATGTTATGTGACTCCTAAAACCTTCTATGGTTATTAAAGGATGAAATAAAAAAGATGTTATAAGCAGAGACACTGAGGTAGGGCACAGTTATACCCCTTACCTGTTTCACTTCCTCTATTCAATCTGGCCACACTTCCTTCAAATAGCTTTTAAGTCTGCTCCTGCCAAGCAGTAATAAAATGCAAATGTTTTGAAGAAATGTGAGTGATTCTTACCTATGTAAAACTCACCAGCATGATGCTATGGTTTTATGGGTCATTGCTAGAGTGTTGCTGGGTTGTTTTCAGACACTATTTAGCAAAGACTGTCCACTTCCTTTTAAAGGCTAGAAAGCACAGTAAACATTGCAACCATATATTTGCACTTAGAAGAGAAAAAATCTGGGCAATCGCTGTAGATACATTCATTTACTCTAGGAAATAATATGAGGGCACATTTACGTTAAGGTCTTAGGATGTTCTTGGTTAATTTAAATTCGTTCAAGAAACAAGGGTTCTTGATGCTCAGAAACTATAAAGGAATTATTTTTATGAATAATAAAATTAGACATTCAATATATCTTCATACATTTTTTCAGTTTTTAAACATTTCTTGTTGCTTTGTACTCTAAAATCATTAGTGAGACAAAAACGTGTGCAAAAATATGTGTAAATGAAAACTGCAATTTTGGGTAAGTTACTCAAAAAGTAATCCACTACAAATTACTTCTCTAAAATTGTCATCAAATTACTTGCTGATTACTTCATAAAAATTAATCACATTAACGACTAAAATTTAATTACAGTAACTAATTACTTTGTAATCAGATTACACTCAACACTGTCAAATTGTCCGGCAATCATTGGCTGACACTTCGAATGGTCAGCAGCAATCCATACAATGAAAGTGAATGGTGACTGAAACTAACATTCTGCATAACATCTCCTTTTGTGTTTCATGGGAGAGAGAATTTCATATGGGTTTGCAGCAACTTGACGGTGAGTAAATGATGGCACAACTTTCATTTTTGGTTGCACTATCCCTTTAAACTTCTACACTACTGTTAAAGTTTATAACTGGCATCCTACCAATGAACTACCAACTCTCTTTTTCTGCTCAATGACACTCAAAATGAAACAATTTTGTGGACCATTTAATATTCGGTTTGAGTGTATGGTCAGCTAATACCTCTTTTGTTTTCTTTCATTACTAGACACTTCTGTTTCAATACACACTATCACTAACAGTGCAAAGCAGGATTAGCGCACGTCCGCTCTGTCCTTCGTCCTGGGTGACTAGCACACTCCAGGTGGCACCTAGAGAACTCCTTAATGCCAAGCAGCTGTCAGGGACATCAGGGCACAGGTGAGGAAGACCAGAGTGAAGATCGCAGAACTGACGGGTTCCAGTACCACAGCATTGCTGAGGTCAAAAGATCATCTCCGCTAGCAACGAAAAATTAAGGATAAGATTTGTAACATAGGAGGCCCTTTTCATCTGCAGTAAATGCAAATGACACAAACAAAAGCGATTTGGATGTGATGGTCTGTCAGATTAGGGTGTCTGTTAGACTTTGGATGCCGTGACTAAATCTGTCCACTCTTCTTTAAGACAGATGGTTCTGAGACATTTCACAATTACTATTAAAGGCACTCTTAAAGGGATAGTTTACCCAAAATTAATTATGTTGTCATTTACTCACCCTTGTCATTCCATACCTGAAAGACTTTTCCTTTCTTCCGTGGAACACAAGAGGAGACATTATGAAGAATGTTTATACTGCTATTTTATCCTTACAATTTCCCTTAACTTCTCCTATTGTGTTCCACGGAGGAAAGCAAGTCTTATGGGTTTGGAACAACATGAGGGTAAGTAAATGATGACAGATTCTTCATTTTTGGGTTAACTATCCCTTTAAGCTGCATATTGTGTATCTTTTTTGGAATATTTTTTCCCCAGAAATCTCAGACTACCTTGTTTACCTTGACTTTTGACCTTTTTTGTGTATGTTTGTTCAGGACCAAAAGAGGGCAGCATAGTTCTATTTTATAGAAATATAAGATTGGTCATCCAGTTTTAAGGAATGTGCCAACACCATTTGTCCATCATGGAAACATTTTGAAGTCATCACACTTTTGAGCTTTATTAAAAAATAAATACATGCAATTGTAATCACAACTATAATTAATTGTCACAATTACTGGACTGTTTACATTAATGTTTCCTTTGCTAAGGGATTATAAAGGGCTAATAATTCATTTACAAATGCATTATAAATCATTGATGTGTGGTTTTAACAACATGCATTTAAAAGGGCATCCTTTATGCAACACCTGCCAAATAGTGAGCCATTTTACCTCACGTTATAAATGCTTAATAACACTTATTCAACATTAGTAACGAAAATGTATCTTAATGAATGTGGAAACCTGTGAAGCATTAAGCAAATGCCAACATTAGAAACCTGTACATAAAAGTTCTTTATGGTTTAATGCTCATAAGGCGTTATTATATGATATATGCTGTGAATGAATATGGAGACCTGAAAGTGAACAGTAGGACTTGGTAAAACCATTGTTTTGACTAACATGACAAGGAAAGTTAAAACACAAGTAAATTAAGATATTACAGTAATATATAAACACAAAATGGACTGTGGTAAAATGACATAATCCCTCATTTTAATCTCACTATAAGAGTCTATATTTGCTGCATTTTAACATAAATCATGAATCAGGGCATTTTATGTTTTTGATTAATACAAGTATGAATAAATGTATTAATTTAAAGCATTTATAAAATGTTAGTTAAAATACTGTTAAAATAGGTGGATGTTGCCCATTTTATGCATGTTGCTATAACTGCATATAAATGATTTATAAAGCATTTGTAAATGATTTATTAGTCAATAATAAACCCCTTTATGAACCCCTTACAAAGAGAACATCAATTTAAAGTGTTTCCATAATTTGAATATAAATCATAAAAAGATAAAAAAGCCGGAAACAGTTCTAGTTTCTAATACAAGGCATACTGACAATTAGTCAGGGAAACACAGATTTTTAGACATGTTCTCTATTGTAATACACACAAGGATGGCTGATCTCCAAAATGGCTCTTATCTTATTTATTTTTGAGAAGTCTGTTTGTCGGGTTGCCCCCAGGGAGCTGGATTGATGCCAGTGTTATTACACAAGAACATATACATTTTTTGATGGTGGTCATGTTTAATTAAAACAATGATAAATCTTTTCTTGCTAAAGCATCAGAAGAGAGATTTATTTATGTAAATATTGCTGAGTTAACTGCCACAATGACTACAAAAAAACCATGCAATGTTTAAGTGTGAGTATCCTGTCACAATAGTGTTTAATTTTTTTTAAACATTTTTTATGTATTTGTCAACCTTGAAATTATAGGGTTGGCATTCTTTCTTTCATTTGTTAGATGGCTTACATTATATTGTACTGTACATCCTGCAGATAATGTAGTTAATAAAGAGAAAATGCATTTGATTTAACCAATAGTGAAAATACACTTCATGTTATTCTATTGAGCAGTTATATTCTATGCTATTGCAATGTTTGTTTCATGCTTGTCCTTGCCAGTGTATTTTCTAACATAATATTTCATGAAGTTGTGACTCTTTTGAAAGTTACTCACACTTATGACACAATTTGTCATGCAATACGTCAAATCAAAGTTATGTCGTCACTCCAAAGTTATTGATTGTGAATACATAGCAGCAATAGTAGAGAGTAATAGTAGCAATAGTTGCAGAGTAGATTCCATATTTGAAGCAAAGTAGCCTAGAGCCTGTAAAATATCTAATAGGAAAGGAAAATCACAAATGAGGTCTCTTGGGGGGCCTGGGTAGCTCAGCAAGTAAAGACGCTGACTACCACACCTGGAGTTGCAAGTTCAAATCCAGGGCGTGCTCAGTGACTCCAGTCAGGCTTCCTAAGCAACCAATTGGCCCGGATGCTAGGGTGGGTAGAGTCATGTTGGGTTAACCTCCTCGTGGTTGCTATAATGTGGTTCTCGCTCTCTGTGTGCTGTGTGGTGAGTTGTGCGTGGATGCCACAGAGAATAGCGTGAGCCTCCACACACACTAGGTCTCCGCAGTAATGCGCTCAACAAGCCACGTGATAAGATGCGCGGATTGACAGATTCAGACGCGGAGGCAACTGAGATTCGTCTTCCGCCACCCGGATTGAGGCAAGTCACTATGCCACCACGAGGACCTAGAGAACATTGGGAATTGGGCATTCCAAATTGGGGAGAAAAAAAACCTCTTTATTTTCTGTTGTTTCAAATGAAATGGAGAGCAAATGGATACTTTCTGAGACTCCTTCTTAAAAAAACCTCGGTGATCTCACTTGTCTCCCCCTGAGTTTCCAAATAAATGACAATAAAACCTCAGCATTGTCCCAGCATTGTCTGAAGTCTGTCATTAAAAGTCAAAGGTTTCTCAATAAATTCTTCAAAAAACAAGTAATCTGAGCTATGCTACTCACATCATTTTAGAGCTCTATATATGACGTCAACTGTTTAATTTGTGTAATTTTTATTTCTCCTAAGTGATTTTAGGAGAAACATCTGAGACAATTTTGATACTTACATGAACCATAGTAGAGAGCAACAGTTTTTCACTTTTTTATTTTTCACTTTCATTTTTTCCCCCATAGGGACTAAAGCACTTCATAAAAGAGTTCTATGCCATGAACCAAACCAACCAGCTTCAAAGTGAATCACAACTTTACACATTTTAATTTGAAGCAAAAATGTTTTTGAAAATCGGAAAAAAGATAAAGGTACAAGACTGTTAACTTAACATCTTTAACCCTTAAATGCATGGGAATTCCACCAAATACTCTTACATATTCTTGTCATTACAGACCCAGCACTTATATCTATCACATGGATCTACAAAATGCCCAAATAGTGTAACATTTTCAAAATATTTTCAAGATATTTAGAAAATAATAAAATCTAACATATTGTGATATATTTTGATGTTTTATTCTTCATATATCATATATAAGAGATAATGCAACAAATCATGACAAATCTGGAACAGGATTCATTACTTTCACACTGACATTTCATGAGACACATCTGGCTTTCAAACACATATTGAGCCACACATAACACATAAGCTACACATAAGATACACATAATCTACAATTTCTAAGGAATTTTTGAGTCTAAATAAATAATACATAATTTCAGCAGTACACCCATATGGCAATATTCATATCATACTGTTCATGTGTTAAACATGCAATAGTTTACTTCCATTTTATTTTTTCATCAAATAGCAATGTCAAATGTGAATCAAGTCAATCAATGAAAAAACAGTGCCACCTTGAGTAAGAAATAGCATGTATAATATTTGTCTTCACGCATATGGGATACAAATAATTCGCCATTGCCACACAGAAAATAAATAGATGTCCTGTGATAATGAACGTATATAAATAAGTAATAATTTTAAAAAACATAATTTATGAAAGTGAAAAAAAAAAAAAAAAACCTGACACTATAACATACCTAGGGTCTCTAATGACCCTATACACCATTGGTGCTTAAACCACTATAAAAATATTTTTTTGTTGTTGTTTTTTTACAATTTTGGCTTTTTGTATGTGTGTGTGTGTGTATGTGTGTGTGTGTGTGTGTGTGTGTTTGTGTGTTACAATATTTATAAAAGATAGATTGAGGAATACTAAAGAGGTGTGGGCACAACTCTAAAAAATGGATGATGTATAGGTGGTGAAATGAGGTCCTGGGTCACTAAAGACCCGAGGTATGCATTTTAAGGGCTAATGAGTAAATGAACTACAATCCCATTAAGCATGTCATGCGAATGACATAATCGAATAATAAACCATGGAAATATGTAAAAAAAAAAATATTTTAAGATGTTGATTATAAGTACAGAAACAATGCATTTTAAGTTATTGCAAAAAATACATATATACTGTATACAGTATATTAGGACTGTGAATTGATTTAAAAATTTTAACTAATTAATTGCACCTTTTTCTGTGATTAATTGCGATTAATCGTGGTACATGGCAAACAGTGCTTGAAGTGGGGAAAAAAAGTGCAGGTACTCTCCTTGTAAGTATTAAACTCGATGTTTTGGTAAAAAAAAAGAATTATACTCTGAGAGTGCTTATGTTCACAACATATGTTTATTTAAAAAATAAATACATACATTTGGGATATTATACTATACGGCAGGGCTCTTCAACTGCAGGGGCCAGATTACCAGATGATAACTCAATATGGGGCTGAAGTTTTTTCTGAATTTATCTTACCTAACACTTTCATTGTATCTAACATGTTAACATGAAAACAAAACACTGTTAATAATCTGCGTTTATTTACAATAAAATAGTCAGGGGTATTTAATTAACGTTTTCCTTGTCCTGCACATTTGGTAAGCTTGTGCATGAGCCAGATACTTGTGCAGATAATCATTATTAAATGGAGAACAAACTGATTTGATGATGTACGGGATTGAGAATGCACACATCTGTATACAGAACCAAACACAATCAGGATAAATGCATGTATGCGGGTTCAGTGACGTTTCATGTTATCACTTTTTACGAGCACAACAGACACTGAACAGATGAGACACGCCTGTTTAACACTTGAAGAATGGAGAATAAAAGCAAACTTTTCTGCATATTTTCTTTGAAGTTTCGGTTTTTATCATCGATTTATCTTATTGAAAAAGGTTGTGTGTATGAGCTGACCTTATTTACCCACGGTGTGTAAATTTTGTACATTATTTTAGATATTAGTGTTAAACAGAGTGGCAACACATCACATGCAATTGAAACGTCACTTCCATTAGCAGTTAAATTGCGAATGCTTCCGTTTAGTAAAAACAAACGTGTTCAGTTTGGAATGATACTACACTTTGAAAATATATCATACATGGCTGAGTGCATAGTGTATAGTGCATCATTTGGGACACAGTATAAATTATAGAATTGCAGGTACTGCGTAGCATTGAGGACCTGCTCACTTCAAGAACTGATGCTACATTAAAACAAACATTAAAATATATTTACTTTATACTTTGTCTAAAAAAACTAGTTAGTCTGGTTAGTTATATTAAGTAATTATATTAACATGGTAAAGTGTTTAATGTAACGTTGTTGGCTGCGGCAATGATGAAGACGAAGACGATGATGAAGATGAGAACCCAAGTGCAGTTTATTTACAAAAGTGAATCCAAAACCCTAACTATAAACGTGATTTAACAAAAACATGAACTTGACATAAACTAGACTTGACTATGGCTTGGCTTGACTTGACAACAAAACAACATTCACATCCAATACTTGACCACCAGACAATGCAAACATGAGGGCTTAAATACAAGACATGGGAGAACATAAACCAATGAACAAACAGAACTCATAACAAGCTAATTAAAAAATAACCCAATGAAAACATGACACAAGAACATGGAGGGAAAACAGAAATCACATGACAAGGGAAACAGGAACACATGACATGAACCAGGAACTAGAATTTCAAAATAAAAGACATGAATCAACAGAATACACATGACATATCCCCCCCACTAAGGGGTGGCTCCTGACACCCCAACACATAAACAAAACACGTAAAACATGACATAAATGCAAAGTTCTGTAGGGAGCATGTGGGGGGGGGGTGTCTTGAGGCGTGGGGCATGGCGTGGCGAGAAAGGGCGAGGGGCATGGGACCAGGGCAAAGTCCGTGGGGGGTGAAGCCATGAGAGGCTCGAGGGGCGGAGCCATGGAAGGTGGAGCCGTGAGAGGCTCAAGGGGCGGAGCCATGGAACATGGTGCCCGGAGAGTAGCCGAAGACTCGAAGGGCCAGGGTGGAGCCGATGGCAGGGAGGACCAAGGCGATGCTGGAGGCTCGGAGGAGCAAGGTGGAGCTAAGGAATCGGAAGACTGAGGTGGAGCCGGGGGGACTAAGGACCAAGGTGGAGCCGTAGGGAAGGAGGTCCCCGGTGAAGCTGACAGATCGGAGGGACGAGGCGCAGCCAGAGGATCGGAGAGCCAAAGTGGAGCCAGGTGACCGACAGACCAAGGAGGAGCCGGAGGGACGAGGGACCCCGGCACAGCCGACAGGCTGATGGACCGTAGTGGAGCCGAGGGAACGCCGAGCTGAGGCAATGTCGAGGGACCGACAGGCCAAGGCGAAGTCCAGGGCTCAGAGGGTCCAGGCGGGATCGGAGGGCCGAAAGTTGCCCTTGCCTGCTCAGGAGAACTAAGGGTGGGTATAAGGGTGGGAACCATCTCCAGGTCCCACTGCTCAGGTGTGGCTGTGACGTGGCATGAAGCAGGCTGAGGCGTTGCTGTGACATGGCATGGAGCAGGCTGAGGCGTTGCTGTGACGTGGCATGGAGCAGGCTGAGGCATTGCCGTGACGTGAAACTCTGGCTCGGCGGCGGCCATGACGTGGAACTCTGGCTCGGCGGCGGCCATGACGTGGAACTCTGGCTCGGCGGCGGCCATGACGTGGAACTCTGGCTCGGTGGCGGCCCTGACGTGGAAATCTGGCTCGGCGGCGGCCGTGTCGTGGAACTCTGGCTCGGCGGCGGCCGTGACGTGGAACTCTGGCTCGGCGGCGGCCGTGACGTGGAACACCGGTTCGGCGGCCATGACGTGGAACTCTGGCTCGGCATCCACCTCCCCCACAGTGAATGGGGAACCAATGAACCGTAGGGCGAGGTCGATATATTGAGCCAGGCTGAGGGAACTGCGACCGCCAGGCATCAAAAAAGAAATGGACTCATTCAATCCAAGTCTGAAACAGTCTTTGAGGGCAACCTCATTAAAGTCCACCTGGCAGGCTAGACCGCAGAAGTCCTCAACATAGTCCTCCAGGGGACGATTGCCCTGACGAAGGCGCAGAAGTAAAACTGCTGGGTTAATGGGTGGTCAAGTATTCTGTAACGTTGTTGGCTGCGGCAATGATGAAGACAAAGACGATGATGAAGATGAGAACCCAAGTGCAGTTTATTTACAAAAGTGAATCCAAAACCCTAACTATAAACGTGATTTAACAAAAACATGAACTTGACATAAACTAGACTTGACTATGGCTTGGCTTGGCTTGGCTTGGCTTGACTTGACTTGACTTGACTTGACTTGACTTGACTTGACAACAAAACAACATTCACATCCAATACTTGACCACCAGACAATGCAAACATGAGGGCTTAAATACAAGACATGGGAGAACATAAACCAATGAACAAACAGAACTCATAACAAGCTAATTAAACAATAACCCAATGAAAACATGACACAAGAACATGGAGGGAAAACAGAAATCACATGACAAGGGAAACAGGAACACATGACATGAACCAGGAACTAGAATTTCAAAATAAAAGACATGAATCAACAGAATACACATGACATTTAATTAGACACATTTTTACAGGTAAATCTTTGATACAAGTACATGTAGGCTATAATTGCCATAAAATCAGTTGACATGTTGTAATTAAAAGTTGGGCAAAATCTTCTAGCATTTTCTAGTGCACGTTTTAACAATAGGATCAAATGGGCAGATTCAATTCATATCAAGCTTTATTTGCAAGATAAACTTAAGTGTACATTGCCATTATAAGACTGGTTCAGATGACAGTGAGTGAACGTTTTTGGGCATGTGAGAAATTCACCTTGCGGGTGAAATCTCCATTCGGAACATACGTCATGTGTAATGAATAAGCAGGCACTGCTCCAAATAATTAGTTTCTGTGCTAGGATGAGTCGAGTGTGTACTTCCTGGAAATTTATATATGCCAAATTTTTGTCACAGGAAGAGAAAAAAAAAAACATTGGAGAAGTTTCAGGAAATGAAACAAAATGGATACTGCATTAATTGCGTACATTAAACAGTCAACTATTAATTGCATAAAATGCGTTAAATTTCCCAGCCCTAATATATATACAGTATATGCATTTATTTTAGTAGTTTGACAGTGTAGGGAGATGTCTGGGATTGCACGGTCACTGCAAAGCTCCTTTGCTGTGGTTTGCTTGCTGCGACTCGCTGATTGGTGGATCTTTCTCATCAGGATTGTGTGGTGTGGTACTTCACCAGAAATCCTGCCATTTAATGTTTTTTTTTAAATGAAGTTGAAATAACGTGGACTGATGGCTTTAGCAGAAGCATATATTATCGATTGACAACCTCTGAGCTTACAGCAGGTCTGTCTTTAAAGGTTTATCATTAACTCATCGTTATTTTTTAATTTAACATTAAAAATGAATTCCCCTATAAAAAAGGAATGGGATTTTTAGTTCTGTTACCATAGTGTTGTGCTCTTTTGAAAACTCCTGAAAAGTCTTTTGAGCTAAGTTAAAAGTAGTTTGAAACTTTGAAAAACTAATCTTGAGACCCCTGCATTCGGTTGTGCTCCATCCAGCAGTCTTTGAACTAGAGCTAGGCCGGTATATATAGTTTTTTTTACCAATTAATTGGTGCCAATAGTTGCTTTTTGGAACTACCAGTTATCAGCAAAAAACTGTGCCTAAAGTTTCCGATAGTTTATTTTTTTATTCCTCAACAATGAACCTCTTGTAGCCTCAATGTCTGTGCCAGTCATAGTAAGGAAAGACTAAGAAATCTTAAAAAACTATCGGCTGATTAATCGGTTATCGGCCTTTTCCACCACATTATTTATTATATAAGCAAAATCCACTATCGATCAACCTTTACTTTGAACACAAGAACACGTCCTTTGTGAATGGCTTTTAACCTATGTCTGTTCTGTCTTTGGTTTGGCGAGGCATGTTGCCTGTACAGCTAGGCTGTGTTGACTGCTCCCTGCTAACTCGCCAAAACATGAAGTTGGTACTTCTAGCTTGAATAGCTCTAAATGTACTTACAGGTCAGGGGGCATAGATAAATTACATTAACTTTTTTAAACACATTGATTTTATATAGCTAATTAATCGCAGGAAATGAAACAGTTAAATCCAAAGCCCTTGTTTTAACAAAGCGTCATGCAAAGAGACAGTACACAAGTTGAAATAAATAAATAATAAATTTAATTACATTTCCAGACTTTAATTGACACAAAAGTTATGAAGGCAATATTATCATTAAAAATAAAGTGGCAGTGACAAATGCATGCATTCCAAATGTGCACACCTAAGTAAGTAATGCCCCACCCCTTCAGAGTATTCACTACAAAGGCTCTGTCCTTCAGAGTGAGTAGAGCATTGTGATGCACACTTTTGAATGAAATTCACCCATTATCCATCCTGTTTGACCAATGCAGTGTTGTTGTTCGTGCTGAGTGGCACACTCTTATCTCAGGCATGCCTTCGTGTTGCCAGCGGGACAGCACGCTGATTCGCCATGCGGCAGATGTGGCACAGTGGCGTCTGCCACTTCTGACTGCAACTCCCTGTGTGATGTGACTGAAGAGATGAAAGGCGAGGTTGTTGCCGTGGCGGTAATTACCGCGGATACAAACAGGAACAAAAAGCTGCTTTGTTTGCCATTCTGTCACCCAATCAGTGGGGTGTGTAAATCTTTCTGATTTGTCTGTTAGAGACATCTGCAAGTTTTTCTGTTCCCCCCTGTCTATGTAAACTAATGGGAAGTAATAATTGTGATATTATGTAGATGTTATGTGGTCAATTAATTTTAGTACTACAGTGACTAATATTCAAGTTTAGGTACCAGAAATGAGATCCAGTGTGGATATTTCTCTTACTAACTCTTACTTGAGCTCTTTGATGTTGCTTAAGGAAAGAGATCAATTAAATGTCAAAAGCGACTCAGCACTCAACAAACATCTTATTAGTTAGTTTGGGCCAACCTCTTCTAGTCATAATAATTCTCAATAAATAAAAACCTCCCAACATTTTTTCAGTTTCTACTTGGCTTCCTCTGAAGTCTAGGTGTAAGTGGCCTACACCCTGACTTAATGAGTGTGAGGGGTGTCATGTAACATTGAATGGTTGACCGACAGTGTGGTAGGACAAACTGATGAGCTTCTGTCTTTTAAGTAGCCGTCTTATTTAGGATGATCATTAGCTGGTGTCAGTTTTGAGATGTTCAGAACCTGATGCAATCAGGAGCAACTGCTAATTGCAAGCTGTCGTAAGTGGTAGCTTGCTAAAACGTCTGTTCAAATAGTTTGGATGTCAATGTAATGAACTGCAAGTTTTTATGAGTATGCCTTCTCTTTTACTTTATATGTTTTTCTCTTTTTCCATTTCCTTTTCATTGTTTTCCTCTATTTATTGCAAATTCCCTTCTAAAAAAAACAAAAAAAAAAAAACAGTTCAAACCATCCTAAGTTCTTTCTTTAGTCTTCTAGCCTGGCCAAGCTGTTTAGGCATGTCTTTTTTGATAGTTTTAGCGGAATATTGGACAAATGTCAGCTGGGCAGGCTGGAAGACCGGTTTAAGCTAAGATTTGCAAACCACCATAGACTGGTTTACATTTTTTAAAAATTTTTTTAGTAGACTCTTTCTGTTTTGTTGGCTTTAGAGGGGTTTTGGCCACTGCCAGCTGGCCAGGCTAGGAGACCAGCTGTTCAGCTAGGTAGACCACCTTAACACCAGCTTGGCCATGGGAGACCAGTTAGACCACTTTAAACCAGCTAAGACCAGCAAACCACCTTAGAGTGGTGTACGTTTTTTTTTATCCCACAGGCTAGTCTATTTTGTTGGTTTTAGAGGGGTTTTGGACACTTGCCAGCTGTTCAGGCTAGGAGATCAGCTTGTCGACCAGCTGGACCATCTTAACACCAGCTTGGCCATTGGAGACCAGCTAGACCAGTTTAACCCAGCAAAGACCAGCAAACCACATTAGACTGGCGTAAGCTGCTTTTCTCAGCATGTTGGTCTGTTTTGTTGGTTTTAGAGGGGTTTTGGGCACTTGCCAGCTGGTCAGGCTAGGAGACCAGCTGGTCAACTAGGTAGACCATCTTAACCAGCTTGGCCGTGGAAGACCAGTTAGATCACTTTAAACCAGATAAGACCAGCAATCCACATGAGACTGGTGTTAATTTTTTTTTTGTTGTTGTTTTTTTTTCAGCAGACTAGTATGTTTTGTTGGTTTCATAGGGGTTTTGGGCACTTGTTAGCTGTTCAGGCTAGGAGGTCAGCTTGTCGACCAGCGTGACCATCTTAACACCAGCTTGGCCATTGGAGAGCAGCCTTACCAGTTTAAACCAGATAAGACCAACAAACCACCTGTTTTTTTTTGTTTTTTTTTTAAGAATGCTTGTCCATTTTCTTGGCTTTAGAGGGGTATTGGGCTTGGCCAGCCTGGGAAACCAGCTAGATCCATCTTAAACCTGCTAAGAACAGAAAACCACATTAGACTGGTGTAAACTGCTTCAGCATGCTGGTCTGTTTTGTTGGTTTTATGTTTTTTTTTTTTTTTTTTGGGCACTTGTCAGCTGGTCAGGCTTGGAGATCTGCTGGTTGACCTGGCTAGACAATCTTAACACCGGCTAGGCTAGGAGATCAGTTAGACCAGTTTAAACCAGCTAAGACCAGCAAACCTCAACTTTCGGCTGTTTTAAGCTGTTTTGTTTTCTCAGCTAGTTGGTTTTGTTGTTTTAGAGGGGTTTTGGGCTTGGTCAGCATTGTAGACCAGCTTACACCAGCTAAGACCAGCAAACCATCATTTTTCAGCAGGGTGAACAGCGTTTTACACAGTTCCACAGCAGTTCCTGCCAGAAACAAAGATGTCCGCACTTCAAAAATAGAACCCTTTGCAGCTGCCACCCATTCTCTCTCAGTAACCCTTCAGTCAAGACTTTGGCCCTGGGTGGGCTGCCCCACTTCCAGCCCGTACGAATCAGCACTGGAGGCAAGCCAAGGCTTCCTCCCTCTAAAACATAACTAGGCGTCTCGAAGGTTAATGCTGGCCCAGTCTCCACTCGATCGGCTCTCATTACTAATGTTCAGGGGTATGGGTTACCAAATTGCTCCCAATTGGGCTCATGGAGCGAGACTTTGTGACCAAAGCAAGACACACAGTGGAAATAATTATCAGCGCTCGGCCGGCAGGTCACTACCACATGTTCGCACATACTGAAGGACATGCAGGAACAAGGTCATGACTATGGGTCTAGGACAGCTGATAATGCTTTAAGTACCAGTAAGGTCCTTATATTGTTGCTCCAGACATTGTCAAAGCATGCCTTGAGCTTGCTAATGCTGTGTGACAGTGATATTAGATATTTAGATAGCAAGCAACAAGGGATTGTTTAATGGTTAGCCAAGATAAGCTGTGCTTGTAGAAACTCGAAACAGCACATGCTGTGGGGCTGGGTGGTTTGGGTGATGAAAACGTTTTATGATTCAACAGAGGTCTCCTGGAAGCAACAAATAAACACACACAAAGGCACATGTGCTGACATAGCACAGTGGTTCTCAACTTTTTTGATTCCAAGGCTCCCCATTGTCCAAGACAATATTCAAAGGCCCCCTCGAGACTAGTGTTCCAATAGATTCAATAATTACAATTTCATGATTCCAGAAGTTTCACAAACTGTCAGTTTATAAGTTGTTGGCCTACACATTACTTTTTAGCAGATTTTAACATTTCATTAAGTTGGATTATTTTAGTAAATGTAATTTTTATTTTTTATATATAATTTTGAGTCATCCTGTGGACCCCTTGGAAGTTTACTGAGGCTCCCTAGTGGGTCTTGGTGACCTGGTAGAGAACCACTAGCCTAGCACACACTAACTCTTAAAGCAGTGGTTTTCAACTGGTGGGTTGCGACCCAAAATTGGGTCACAGATAGGCAGATAAGCAGGGATAGAATGAAATCAAGAGAGGAGATTGTGTGAATGAAGACGTTGTTCAATTCAATTGGTTTGTTAAGTCGCCTTTTTACTGTCTCCGACAACATATTTCTCCCCCAGTGGCATTCGCAATTTGGTCAGAGAATCATGTTACAATAACTAAATTTTTGCTAAATGATTTTTATGTGGCCTGTTGTACATAACACTGCAATTTCCTGGTGGAACACTAGAGGCATAAAACAACAATGACTTTTATCCCCTTTCACCCAAATCATGAGTAAAACAGCAGATTATCAAGTAAAAAACCCTTACTTTTCACTCTGTTCCTCACATAATGCAATCTTATGACATCTAAACACTTTTACTATAGCGTATGACTCATTTAAACGTTTGCATAACATAACCAACTACATTTACAAGCTTGTTCAACAGTGATTTAACTGTGCGGTAGCTCAACTGATAGAATGTTGCATATGCGATACAAAGGACCGGGGTACGAGTCCTGAAGAGCACACAAATCGACACGTGAGCCGTAAGTGTCATAGAAGCACCACAAAATGGAGTGGTTGCTTCAGAAATTGTGTATTTCATCTCACATTTGCTTTTTATGACACTATTGGTTAAGTAAAGGTTTAGGGTAGGGAGGTCGGTTTTGTTGATTTAAATCTTGATAGAACATTAACCTTAGAAACCTCATCTGTTCAGGAGAACATGAATTGTTTTCTGAGGTTTGCTACCAAATCTTGCTATTGAGCAGATGGATAAATTCAATAAAATTCATAATTAATATCTACTCAGATTCCATTACTTTTATTATCATTATTATCATTGTCATTACTGGTTTTATAGCTTTTATTATAGTTAATAGTTGCCTAACAACAACAACAATAAAAATTCAGCAAATAGGGAATAGAAATTCATAGATATGATTTAAATATGAAGGCAAGTGTAGAAATAATTGACATGTACACATTTAATTACAAAAGCCTTTTGTTTTTATATGTATATTTGCAACGTGAATGATCATTTTTGACTTCATAACTGTCCAATTTGTAAAGGGGGCAGGCATTTACAATAAAGTTTAGGACAGAAAAACGTCAGTGTTTCTCACTTTGTGCTCATAGTTTTGAATGAATACATCACATTCAGTCAAGCGGTCACATACGGTCTAGTCGCACAAATATTTCAACGTATCCGAAGCTCAAATCAGATCCGAAATTCCGCCTCTGCAGATGGTTGGAACTCCATACAGCCGATGTGTGATACTCTGGTCTGTCATTTGTATGGCGTCAGAATTATATCACCAGATCTTGAATTTGAAAAAGCCTCAGAATTCATGATCTTGAAAAAAACAATGTAATTTGATGTTATCGAAAAATTTCCTAAAAAAAACAAAACAAATTCAGGTAGTGAAATTCAGGTTTTTATTGTTCAAGTGGTAGATTTCAGGTCATGAAATTCAGGTCGCAATATTCAGGTTTTTGAATATGGGTTGAGAAATTCAGGTGGCAAAATTCGAGGATGACATCCGGGAATGCAAGGAAGAGCAAATGAGCATCGATGTAATCAATCTCTCTCTTTCGGACAAACAGCTCAAAAGTAATTTTAAATGAATGAATGAATGAATATATATATATATATATATATATATATATATATATATATATATATATATATATATATATATATATATATATACTTTATATATGAATGGCCTGAATTCTTCGTGGCATGGATTCAACAAGGTGCTGGAAACATTCCTTAGAGATTCTGCTCCACGCCATATACTTTATAAATTCTGAGGCTTTTTCAAATTCAAGTTCTAGTGACGCCATACACCTGTCATTTGTCGGATGCAGTGAAAAGGCGGCTTCAATCCAGTATGACAAAAGAAAATGATCTGCAAAAATGTAATGAGTACTTTTTTAGTTAAAATAAAATTTTATGTTTTTTATGTGGTGAATTATTACCTATAGAGATTCATATTGTTTTAATAAAAACTATTATGTAATTTTATAATAACATTATTCAAATTAACACATTCCAATTTTTGGTTTTTACTGACATTGTTTTCTTTTGTACGATAATCAATTTTGTTACTGTGTGGGGTTGCTACTTGTCTTCCAAAGTAAAATCTGGATCCTGAAGTAAAACCAACTGAAAACCACTGCCCTCCAGCATGTAAATATGTTGTAGTTGGGTAATTTGTGATGTTTAAGAAGGTGAGTGAAAATTGGGCTTATTGAAATACTCTCTCATTACAAGGCTCATAATGATAGGTGATCTCAGATAAGAAGTGAGAGCCTGAGGACCTGACATGGAAACCCAGATAAAGATCACATCTATTTTGAGCGTTCCCACTGATTAGAGCCAAAATGCTAGTCATTAAGCCCAGACCACTATATTTAATTTGCAGGCTCTTGTGGTTTCTTTACAGAGTGTGTGTAATTGTCTAGATTACATTGTTGCTTGAGGCTCACAAATTTACACACTTCAAAAATTATTTTCTTAATCAGTATTTGGTCTTGTTTTCGAGTAAAAATATCTAAACATCCTAAGAACAAGATGTATTTACTTGAGAAGAAAAAAATTCATTGGATATTTAGACTTGTTTTCAGACAATATATCTTGAATTAAGTTAATGTTTTCTTCCCAATTGGCAAAATTTTTTGGATTTTTCTAAAAATCCATTTAACAAAATTTAGTGTGGTTTATGCTTATGAAAAAGGAAAAGCAAATTGCAAATGCTATAGACAGACAGAAAGACAGACAGACAGACAGATAGATAGATAAATAGATTGACAGATAGACAGATAGACACAGACAGACAGACAAACAGATAGACAGACAGAGAGACAGACAGACAGATAGATAGACAGACAGACAGACAGACAGACAGACAGACAGATAGATAGACAGATAGACAGACAGACAGACAGATAGACAGACAGACAGATAGATAGATAGATAGATAGATAGATAGATAGATAGACAGACAGACAGACAGAGAGATTGATGGACAGACGGATGGACAGACATACAGAAAGACAGACAGACAGATAAATAGATAGTTTTACTGGAAAACAAGACAAAAATACTGATTAAAAAAATCATTTTCTTCAGTGCAATGACATGGAAGTCTAACAGACACCACACATTCCCACACAAGGAGTGAAAAAAAGGCAAAAACACACATCACATCCCTCTAACAAACTATCCTCACCTTGGAACGACAAAGCACTTCTCTAAACCTGTTAAAACACATTTCATTTCTAGGTGAAACTGAAGTAAATTGGGCCCATGGGTTTTCACAACAATCTGCAGTGCTGTGCATACGTGTTTTTACCTGCTATACCTACCAAATTCTTGTATCTTATGTGTATTTTTGTGAAGTTGTATCTGGGTGGAAGACTCAATACCTTCAAGAAGTAGGTATTAATTTCCCCTCTTGTTTAAAATGGTTATTTTTCTTTATTTTTAAGAGAATATACAAACTATCCACAGTTTACAACACATCACGGATCTGGTCAATTGCAACATTCTATGGTCAGTATTTTTGTATAAGGACTGATAAAATGTATAACTGACCATTGTTCCAGACAAACAATTTCCTACATAGCTATGCAAGTTTAATGTTTTGTATCATTCTGCTGTCTTTTTTCAATCAATTTCCATTTTCAATTTTATTTATTTAGTGCACAGTCATGTAAAATCGGGACAATGTACAGTTGCAAAAACACAATACAAGACCTATTCACCCTGTTTTGGTTTATTTTGTGATAAGGACCCACTGACTGTGTCTCTTACTCAGCCTTAAGTCATGCTACTTCATGCTTCCTGTAAAAAATTAATAACATAAAAAATGCACACACATCAGCTTTAAGAATGACTTGATAATTGAAACCTCATACTGCAACCCCCAATCCCCCCCATCACCTGTCAGCCCTGTATTTAACAGCGTCCACCCGTCGTTAGCACCTGTCACACTCCCTGGGCTGGTGCTGGCCCAGTGAAAAAAAGGACTGGGGGGGGGGGGTGCGTTGATCTGTGTCACATGTGCCCTAGTGCTACTGACAAGACTTGAGCAAGTGACGACAGACAACCGGCACTACTGACAAGCCTATTAGACAAGCCTGGAGTTGCGGGTTACACACAAACATTGGTTGAAAGAGCTGGCTATGTCATAGACAATGGGCCAGTACACACATATGCACTTCCTTTAGTATGCTACACTAGTGCTAATGCACATGATGCAGTTTATAGCAAGAAAAGTCGCTCTTTTGGGTACTTTTAAAGACCCCATGAAATGACACTCTGACAAGCGCAGTTTTCTATACTGTGTTGATGTATTTCCTATTGAAACAGGAAGTTTTGGCGGGACATATCAAAGCTTGTCCCCCTTTAATAAAATATCCAAAAGCCTCTAGTTTACATCATGGACATGAACTCAATTTGCTACTTGCTAATTCTAGTTTCAAGTCGGTGATAATGGGGGAGGGACGTTCTCATTCAAGAGAGCTTTTAATTGGACAAAATTAGTAAGTGTGAGATGAGTCACCAATATTTTTGGTCTGTCCAGTAAGAGAAAACTACATTTTAAAATATATGTAAATTTGCTCAAAGTTAATTTGGTAAATTTTTAGGGGAATGACCAAAACTTCAACATCAGCACCACCTGATGACCTTTTCCTGGAAAACTGTAATACTGCAGTTGTCGGTAACACTTTACATTAACATTCCCTTTGTGAAGGGTTAATAAAGGGGTTTATTAATGACCAATAACTTATTTACAAATGCATTCTAAATCATTGATATGTGGTTATAACAACATTAATAAAAAGGGTGACTGTCATGCAATACTTGCCAAATAGAGAGTAATTTTACCTTACATGTCATAAATGCTCAATTACATCATTCTAAATTAGTTACCTGTTAAAATGTACCTTAATGTAAAGTGGACAGCTGTGAAGCATTTATTAATGAGTCACAGGTACAAAGATAAGAAATGAATGTGCATAAAGTTCAGTATGGTTTAATGGTCATCAGGCTTTAATATATATATATATAAATGCTGTGAATGAGCATGAAGAGCTGTAAAGTATTTTGCAAAGGACTTTAGTTAACTAGGACTAGGTTAGCTGGGATACCACATTACAAGATATTACAGTAATTCATATAAACACAAAGTGGATTGGAGCAAAATAACACAATCCCCTCTTTTAGTCTCACTATAGAAATCTATTTTTGCTGCATTGTGACATAAATCATGAATTTGGGCATTTATGTGTTTGATCAATGTAAGTATAATAAATGTATATATTAAGCATTTATAACATGCAAGTTAAAATGCTCAATATTTGGCAAGTATTGCATGAAAGTTGCCTTTTTTATTCATGTTGATATAATAGCATATAAAGAATTTTTACAGCATTTGTAAATTACTTATTAGTCATTTATGAAACCATTTATAAACCCTTAATGGGGAACATTAATGTAAAGCAAATATTTCCTGAAATAAAACTGATTCTTTGTATCCCTCTAGGTTTTTCCATGTCTTTCAGTTCTTTTCGCTGTCAGATGTTCAGATCCATGAGGAATGTTCCAAAGCCCCATCATTTTCATACTGAATTGTGATCATTGCTGAAACGTCCCTGAGCCAAGCTCCTCTTCGCTGAGCGATATGTTGACAGGTGTCCAAAATATCTAAATGGTGCCATCCCAATGGGAATGCCAAGTTTCCATTCCTGGAGAGTTTCAAAAGGTTACCAGTTGAACATTAAGTCAAATGATCAGAGGAACTGATCAGAGTCAATGTAATTTGGAAGTAATGCAAATGTCAAGTGTGTCTAATTGTGCTGCACTTAGGGACAATTAGAGGCAAGCAATTGGCGTTCATGGCTGAGCAAACTGTGGTGCAACGACCTAATTGTTGATTTGACCTGAACTTGACCATGTCTCTGTTGGTGCCAGTTGCTTGTAGTTGGAGGATTGGCACTACTAAGGTTCTCATTTCAGCTGGCAATTATATTTTATGATAAAGACAATGTAAACAGGATGGGGTGCAATGGATCATTTGAGTGACAATAATACATTTTATTACATGGCTTAGAATGCATGATTTTGATTGGTCAGTGGCAGCATTCAGGCATAATGCTCTTTGCTTATGTTCCATCTTTCGTGTGGCATAAAAAAATAAAAAAATTAAATTAATTAAAAAAAAAAAAACACAACAAACTAAAAAATATATGGTCAGAGCTGTGGCATAGTGGTTACCATATGTTCAAGCTTGGGTGCTCATGTGAGTGACCCAGGTTCAGGTCCGATCTCAACTGATTGAAAAGAAAACAAAGGCAATAATCTCTGTGACCAGTCGATGAACAGCTGTATTGCAAGCATGTAGATTCTGCACCAGACTTTGGCTTTTATTTTTGCAGATTATATAATAACGTCTTTACAACAGCACTGAATCTGACTGCACTACAGCACATGAAGATTCCACACAGGCCTCTGGGGAAGAAGTGTGAGCCAACCCAGGGACACAATACAACAAAGAACAAAACACAAAACAAATCCACCACACCTGTGGGATTTCTTATTTCCATCTTCAACTGACATATAAGAGAGAACAGATTATTGTTATTTTCAGCTATTTAAATAGTCCACTGATATGTTTGTAATAGATCATTCATAGCTTTGTGCTGCCTTTTGAGCAAAGTAAGTTTATTTTTATGGCTTTCTTCCCCTATTGTGAAATATCATACTTAATTTCTGCAATATTTACAGAATACAATTGGAAATGTAATTGGAAAATATGCTAAATGGCAAGGCACATCATTATTAACATGTGCAATGTTAACGTTACACGATAAGCAAATCTGTTATGTTTATTCCACAGTTTACCTTTACCATCTGTGCTTACATGCATCAAGTCAGACATTATGTTATCCTTCATTCATATCAGATACAATGCATGTAACATTAGTATTATTTTTATTCTTATATTTGCAGCCACTCATATAAATCAAACCTCCTTTGTCCTACATGCATCTGTGTCTTGTGCTCAAAAGGTCTGGTGCATGTCTGTAATGTGTGAGCTTATCTGTGCTTAAGCCAAGGACCACAGAGTAGACTTTGAAAAAACAAATTTCTGTATATTTTTGAAAATATTTATGAATTGTTTCAAAATAATCAAATTAGATCAAATCATATTGAATTGTGAGCAGATTTCATGATGAATTGCTTGGAACTGCACCCAAGACATTCACCCACTGCTGCACTTGTGTATATGGTTGAGTGATAATAAAGGGATTTGATAAATTTGATATAGTCTTTATATTGGTTTTCAGTTTCAGTTCAAGTTTAGTTTCAATGGTGCATAAATAGTTTTTAAATAGTTTTTTAATGAATACATTATTTTTAGTTAAAGGGATAGTTTACCCAAAAATGGAAATTCTCTCATCATTTACTCACTTTTATTCCATCCCAAATGTGTATGACAAATGAAGATGTTTAGAAGAATATTTCAGCTCTGTAGGTCCTCACAATGTAAGTTAAGTGAATGGTGACCAAACTTTTCAAGTTTCAAAAATCACATAAAGGCAGTGTAAAAGTAATCTATATGACTCTAGTGGTTTAATATATATCTTCTCATGAAATGCACATTTTACTTTCACTTTCAGAGTGTGAAAGAATGTGAAAGTGAAAATATATAGTAAAAAAGGACTTTCTCATCCACACTTATATTGCTTCTAAAGATATAGATTTAACCACTGGATTCAAATAGATTACTTTTATGTTGCTTTAATGTGATTTCTGGAGCTTGAAAGGTCTGGTCACCATTCACTTGCATTGTATGGACCAACAAAGCTGAAATATTCTTCTTAATATCTTTGTTTTCAGCAGAAGAAAGAATGTCATGCACATCTTGGATGGGTGAGTAAATTATGAGAGAATCTTCATTTTTTGATGAACTATCCCTTTAAGAAGGAGGAGGGAAGTAGTAATTATAGTTTTTGTTTTCATCCTTTATATCACAGCATCACAAAATGTTCCATCTGGATATGATAATACATAATACACTTGGAAATCTATAATATATTTTAGAATTCTTTTTGAGGCCATTTAAATCAACTAATCTTGATACCGTAACCATTTTGCTGCATGCTGGTTTGGTGACATCAGTTTCAGATTGTCTGCATCTAAACATCATATAAAAATTGTTGTTTTACACTACAACCTCTTCCTGTGTAATTGGCCAGTTTTTTTTTTTGTTGTTTTTTTTTATAGAATTCACCAATAGTCAGAATTAAGGTTTGGGGGATTAATTCAATCAGACCATCCAACATTGATTGAAAATACAAAAACTAGTAATTTTCTCTATATTTCTATATCATTTATGTTCATATTGAAGTGCATATTTATAGTTTCAGCTTAGTTTTTGCTTATTGCTTCAGCCTGATATCATGAAAATTGTCATGTGGAAATTGTTTTGCAAAATGACTTGGTTCATTACACATACAGTATTGCGGCAGTTCTGAGGTGAAATGTCCACTATGTAGCGCTAAAAGCGAGTTAAATGTTCTTCCAAACAGATGAGATTTTTCAGGTTAATGCTCTATCAAGTTTTATATCAACAAACCCTACCTCCCTACCCTAAACCTTAAACTTAAACCTAACCGATAATGTCATAAAAAGCAAATGTGACATGAAAAACGCAACTGCTGAAGCCATCACGTAATTTTGTGGTACTTCTTTGACACTTTCAGCTCATGCGTCGAATCGTGTGCTCTTTAGCACTAGTACCCCAGTCCTTTACATTGCAATTCAGCACTCTATCAGTAGAGCTACTGTGCAATTTGATCATGGTTGAACAAGCTTATAAATGTAGTTGGTTATGTAATACAAACGTTAAAATCTATTGCAAGTCATGCGCTATAGTAAAAAAGGTCTTAGATGTCATAAGATAGCATTGTGGGAGGAACAGTGTGAAAAGGTAGTGTTAATGGAATATTTTTTGCACTACCAGTTTTCATCTTCTTAATAGTTTAAGTTAGCGATAACAACCTTGCTTCACAATGAACAAACATAGTGCTCGACAATGATTGACAACCCAAATCCATTCCTCTGGCTCTCCAGGTCTTGTTACCTCTGACAACTTTGTTTCACACTATGTGTTTGTGTGTGACTTTTGTTGGGGGGTTTTGCTCTGAGAGCATGTTCCATTTGCAAGTGGGGGCCAGTAAGCCAAACACTACACTGTTTGTTAATAATGATGTGCATTGCCATCGCTACTACCTACATCCGCTTTTGTAACGCGAGACTCTGAGACAGCTTTTGCACGGCAAACTAAAAGGCCATTTTACAGCTGTCAGGAGTTGACAGCTATTACCCCTGCTTACACACTAGTCTCAGTATGCACTGCCAGGCACACGAGAGACGCCGCTACTCCCTACCTGTGTCAGTTGCACCAGCTATCATTTCGACTCTAATTAGCTACACCGCTCTCTGTCTTGCAAAACAAAGAGACTTTCTATTTTTGGCCTGATATATATTCTGATGTCTTTGTGTCTCCTCCGCATGCTACTCCCTTTCTTCCTCCTCTCCTTTCTCTTTCATCCTTTTCTTCCCTCCCCCTTTCTCCTTGTTTGTTTGTCGGCTGAGTCGTGTATTTCATCACCCACTTCCTTGGTGGGAACATGTGATTTCAACAGTCGTTAAACGAGACTTAAATTAATACAGACAACGGGGAAACTTTTTTCCATTTTTTCCCCCCATTTTTTCCAGATGCTTCATTTGTGGCGATTGTTATGCAGAGCTACGTGAGGGGGAATGGTTCCTCTGTCAATGAAAGTCCTCTTTATTAAGCAAAATGGCAAATAATAATGATTCTAGCCGACCTGGGTTGCAATCTCGTCAGGTTAAAATCATGTGGCGTGCTCTTCTACCTCCGAAGCCTCCTAATTAGCATTTAAACCTGTGATTTAAACTGCAGCATGTTGCGTCAACATAGCATCAACAATACAATAACCTGTCATGTCCGTTTAACATTATCATCACCTGATGGAACATAATGAAGAGAATATTCTTCTATTCATTGGCTGTAATTCATAAGAATAAGGCATGTAGCAATTATTATAAATACTTTTACAAATTTTTGCATTCATCTGAGACATTATCATTACTTTTAAAAGATCCATACCTTAAAGGTGTTGTGTGTTATTTTTTCAATGTTAAAATTTCTTATCCAATCCCATCTTAATTTGCAGAGACACCTACATATAAGCAAGACATTCGTAGGTTGATTCAGCCAACACGTGTGAACACTATTGCGCTGTGTTGCTATGAAAACTCTCTATGAATTTTTTTTTGAGAATCTCAATCAACCTGACACAGCAACAGTATCATAACCAATGGTGTGAGTTTGGGGATTTTCTTTTTTTCTTTCCAATCAATGGCAAATGGAGGGTAAGTTTGGGAAACCTTTTTGAAAATGCAATTTTCATTAATGCCATTTCTTTTGGTGATTGTAGCATCACAGAATAACACATAGGCCTAACAATTTAGTCATTAAATTCCTTAAATTTGTCACATGATCATCACTGAACTGGAATGCATCTTGATGTGCCAAGTTTGAATGGACAGGAGCATGAATTTGAGAGCTTGGATGCAGGGGATATTTTTTTAGTGAAAAAGTATTTACATTTTGGTCTGTTTCTCAAACAAAACTTGAAGCTAATGACTTCAACTCCTCCCCATTCACTACTATGGTATAAAAGGGGGAACACATTTGTCACTATACACTAATTAAATGTAACACTGCTAAAGTGAGTGTGTGTAGTTCACCCAAAAATGAATATTTGCTCATCATTTACTCATGTCATCCCAGATGTGTATGACTTTCTTTCTTCTGCAGAACATAAACGAAGATTTTTAGAAGAATATTTCAGCTCTGTAGGTCCATACAATGCAAGTCACATAAAGGCAGCATAAAAGTAATCCATACGACTCCGGTGGATAAATCCACATCTTCAGAAGTGATATTATAGGTGTGTGTGAGAAACAGATCAATATTTAAATCCTTTTTTCTATAAATTCTTCTTCCTGCCCAGTAGGTGGCCATATGCATAAAGAATGCGACTTGCCAAAAACAACAGAAGAATGTGAAAGTGAAAGTGGATTTTTGAAGTAAAAAACAAAAACAAATATTTATCTGTTTCTCACCCACACCTATCATACAGCTTCAGAAGACATGGATTAATCCACTGCAGTCATATGTATTACTTTTATCCTGCCTTTACAGTATATGCTTTTTGTAGAGTCAAAGTTCTGGTCACCACTTGCATTGTATGGACCAACAGAGCTGAAATATTTTTCTAAAAATCTTTGTTTGTGTTCTGCAGAAGAAAGAAAGTCATACACATCTGTGATGGCATGAGGGTGAGTAAATGAAGAGAGAATTTTCATTTTTGGGTGAACTATCCTTTCAAAAATAAATAAAACGTATACTTTTCTACCTTACTACAAAATAGACTAAATTAACACAGAATTAATGATCAACTAAAAATTAAGATTCAAAGACAAAGAGAATTGATGCATCTATGCTAACATAAGTTAGTATATGCTAAATATAAAACAGGGGTCGTTACCTTAATGACATAAAGTGCTATTTTTAATCACCCAATTTTATTTTTAATTTTAATTTTTTTTATACTTTGGTATGTCCTCCTTCAGCTTTAATAACAACATGCTCTGGAGCTGGCATGAACAATACCTGATGATCATGTTATTTTGCCTGATTTGCGAATGTTCTAAAGAGCATATTGTGCTTCAATTAAAGAAAGTATGAAAGAAAGAAAGAATGAAAAAAAAGCAGACATATTTACTTGCAGGACTTACTGAAAGGGAAGCGCTGTCTAAATTGATCTGCATAAAGTAGGCTGCAATATCAACGGCTTGCGAAGCGCGAATGGTGTGCATGCTTCGTCAAACTTAAATAGTGTTAAGCTTTCCATTTTGCTCAAAACTTAATATGCTGCGTGATTACATCAAGAGGTAGATTGTCATACAGATGTGAGGGACTTCATATAAATCACAATACTCGTCTCTCGTGTGTACCAGTGATAACCTCTCTATGTGCCAATGGTGGGACGTGTGCCATTGCCAACTCCTGATATAAAAGTATATAACCTACCTACACGGCTTGTTGCTGGTGTGAACTTCCCAACAGAGTGATGAACAGTGGTCGAAGTGAGGGGGCACAGCCCGCCAAGGCCCCCCTAGAGCACAGATGCTGATTCTACTTTTTATTTATTTATTCAAGAAAGAAAGAAAGGGCATCAAATGGGTTTGTTGAGGGTGAACTATTCCTTTTGCAAGCTTGTAGTATGTGAATGGATTGGCACAATTGCTGATCAACAATTAGCATTTGAACTTGTCAGTTGAATCAAACACCATAAGATTTTGTTAACAGGGTGCGTTTGCATTTGCAGCTTGCTCTATGAGAGAAAGAACAGCAAGTGTTCTAATGGAGGGGGGTGGATGTAAACACACAAGTTGTGTTACAATTTTTGCATTTACAGTCACTGGCTTCCTTTGATCCAGCTAAAAAAATCTGTATTTCTCTGCTTCTCCCTTTTTTTTGATGCGATAAAGAGATTGTACTTCTCCCTAAATTCCTCCATTGCAAAAACACTTTCATGCAGAGAGAGAAAAATAACATACAGGAAACAAACCGCGGGCACTTCTCCGAGACTGCTGTGAAAATAAACCAGGCTCCCCTGTTTGCACTGTTTCGTGTGCCAGCCCCTAACACAGTCAGAGACAGCAGGGTTGCACTGTCATGGCAAGCTTGAGAAAGAAATAAACAAGAGCCAGAAAGGTGATGAGTGTTTGTGGGTTGGCTAAACAGAAATGCAGAGGTTTTTACTGTGTGCCAGGACAGGGCTGTTGATGCCAAATAGTGTGAAGCAGAGCTGTGGTGAAACTGATATGTGCAAATAGCATGAAATGATGACTCAGACTTGTTCAGATTATCAAAATTAATCAGGTACGATGAACAGATTTTTTTTTCTCCAATTTGTGTGGTATATATCATGAAATTTACGTGACAATGGCAACATTTTTACAAAATGAAATGATGTGCTTCATTACACATTTGGCTTCTGTTTCCCAGTGAATTGTCCAGTTGGGGGCACCAAAAGCAAGTGAAATGATGTTGTAATCAGACAACGTTTTTAAGGTGAATATTAAATAGATGTATTGATGAATAAAACATACCTCCTTAATCTAAAAAGGTAGCCTAAACCTAACCAATAGTGTCCTAAAAGATAAATGAGAGGTGAACAAAACAAACATCCTTCCCCTAAACAAATGCCTAAACATAACTGATAGTGTTCAAAAAGATAAATGAGAGGTGAACAAAACAGACATCCTTAATCAAAACCAATGCCTAAACCTAACCAATAGTGTCTTATAAGATAAATGAGAGGTGAACAAAACAGACATCCTTACCCTAAACCAATGCCTAAACATAACTGATAGTGTTCCAAAAGATAAATGAGAGGTAAACAAAACAGACATCCTCACCCTAAACCAACACCTAAACCTAACCATTAGTGTTCAAAAAGATAAATGAGAGGTGAACAAAACAGACATCCTTAATCTAAACAAATGCCTAACCTAACCTATAGTGTCTTATAAGATAAATGAGAGGTGAATAAACAAGACATCCTTACCCTAAACCAACACCTAAACCTAACCAATAGTGATCAAAAAGATAAATGAGAGGTGAACAAAACAGACATCCTTAATCTAAACCAATGCCTAAACCTAAGCAATATTGTCTTATAAGATAAATGAGAGGTGAACAAAACAGACATCCTTACCCTAAACCAACACCTAAACCTAACCGATAGTGTTCAAAAAGATAAATGAGAGGTGAACAAAACAGATATCTTAACCCTAAACCAACACCTTAACCTAACCGACAGTGTTCAAAAAGATAAATAAGAGGTGAATAAACCAGACATCCTTACCCTAAACCAACACCTAAATCTGACCAATAGTGTTCAAAAAGATAAATGAGAGGTGAACAAAGCATACATCTTAACCCTAAACCAACACCTAAACCTAACCTATAGTGTTAAAGACATAAATGAGAGGTGAACAAAACACACATCCTTAACCCAAACCAGAGCCTAAACCTGACCGATAGTGTTCAAAAAGATTAATGAGAGGTGAACAAAACAGACATCTTTAACCTAAAACAGAGCCTAAACCTGACCAATAGTGTATTTTAAGATAAATGAGAGGTGAACAAAACAGACATCCTTACCGTAAACCAACACCTAAACCTAACCGATAGTGTTCAAAAATATAAATGAGAGGTGAACAAAACAGACATCCTTACCCTAAACCAATGCCTAAACCTGATCGCTACTGTTCAAAAAGATAAATGAGAGGTGAACAAAACAGATATCCTTACCCTAAACCAATGCCTAAACCTGACCGATTGTGTTCATAAAGATAAATAAGAGGTGAACAAAACAGACATCCTAACCCTAAACCAATGCCTAAACCTAACCTATAGTGTTCAAAAAGATAAATGAGAGGTGAACAAAACAGACATCCTTATCCCAAACCAGCACCTAAACCTGACCGATAGTGTTTATAATAATAAATAAGAGGTGAACAAAACAGACATCCTTACCCTAAACCAATGCCTAAACTTGATCGCTACTGTTCAAAAAGATAAATGAGAGGTGAACAAAACAGATATCCTTACCCTAAACCAATGCCTAAACCTGACCGATTGTGTTCATAAAGATAAATAAGAGGTGAACAAAACAGACATCCTAACCCTAAACCAATGCCTAAACCTAACCTATAGTGTTCAAAAAGATAAATGAGAGGTGAACAAAACAGACATCCTTATCCCAAACCAGCACCTAAACCTGACCGATAGTGTTTATAATAATAAGAGGTGAACAAAACAGACATCCTTACCCTAAACCAACACATAAACCTAACCAATAGTGTTCATGATGATAAATAAGAGGTGAACAAAACAGACATCCTTACCCTAAACCAATGCCTAAACCTAACCGATAGTGTTCAAAAAGATAAATAAGAGGTGAATAAACCAGACATCCTTACCCTAAACCAACACCTAAATCTGACCAATAGTGTTCAAAAAGATAAATGAGAGTTGAACAAAACAGACATCCTTAATCTAAACCAGAGCCTAAACCTGACTGATAGTATTCAAAAAGATAAATGAGAGGTGAACAAAACAGATATCTTAACCCTAAACCAACACCTAAACCTAACCGACAGTGTTCAAAAAGATAAATGAGAGGTGAACAAAATAGACATCCTTAACCTAAACCAGAGCCTAAACCTGACCGATAGTGTCTTATAAGATAAATGAGAGGTGAACAAAGCATACATCTTAACCCTAAACCAACACCTAAACCTAACCGACAGTGTTCAAAAATATAAATGAGAGGTGAACAAAACAGACATCCTTAACCTAAACCAGAGCCTAAACCTGACCGATAGTGTCTTATAAGATAAATGAGAGGTGAACAAAACAGACATCCTTACCCTAAACCAATGCCTAAACCTAACTGATAGTGTTCAAAAAGATAAATGAGAGCTGAACAAAACAGACATCCTTACCCTAAACCAACACCTAAACCTAACCGATAGTGTTCAAATAGATAAATGAGAGGTGAACAAAACAGACATCCTTACCCTAAACCAATGCCTGAACCTAACTGATAGTGTTCAAAAAGATAAATGAGAGTTGAACAAAACAGACATCCTTACCCTAAACCAACACCTAAACCTAACCGATAGTGTTCAAAAGATAAATGAGAGGTGAACAAAGCATACATCTTAACCCTAAACCAACACCTAAACCTAACCGACAGTGTTCAAAAATATAAATGAGAGGTGAACAAAACAGACATCCTTAACCTAAACCAGAGCCTAAACCTGACCGATAGTGTCTTATAAGATAAATGAGAGGTGAACAAAACAGACATCCTTACCCTAAACCAATGCCTAAACCTAACCGATAGTGTTCAAAAAGATAAATAAGAGGTGAATAAACCAGACATCCTTACCCTAAACCAACACCTAAATCTGACCAATAGTGTTCAAAAAGATAAATGAGAGTTGAACAAAACAGACATCCTTAATCTAAACCAGAGCCTAAACCTGACTGATAGTATTCAAAAAGATAAATGAGAGGTGAACAAAACAGACATCCTTACCCTAAACCAATGCCTAAACCTAACTGATAGTGTTCAAAAAGATAAATGAGAGCTGAACAAAACAGACATCCTTACCCTAAACCAACACCTAAACCTAACCGATAGTGTTCAAATAGATAAATGAGAGGTGAACAAAACAGACATCCTTACCCTAAACCAATGCCTGAACCTAACCGATATTGTTCAAATAGATAAATGAGAGGTGAACAAAACAGACATCCTCACCCTAAACCAATGCCTGAACCTAACTGATAGTGTTCAAAAAGATAAATGAGAGTTGAACAAAACAGACATCCTTACCCTAAACCAACACCTAAACCTAACCGATAGTGTTCAAAAGATAAATGAGAGGTGAACAAAGCATACATCTTAACCCTAAACCAACACCTAAACCTAACCGACAGTGTTCAAAAATATAAATGAGAGGTGAACAAAACAGACATCCTTAACCTAAACCAGAGCCTAAACCTGACCGATAGTGTCTTATAAGATAAATGAGAGGTGAACAAAACAGACATCCTTACCCTAAACCAACACCTAAACCTAACCGATAGTGTTCAAAAAGATAAATGAGAGGTGAACAAAACAGACATCCTTACCCTAAACCAATGCCTAAACTTAACCGATAGTGTTCAAAAAGATAAATGAGAGGTGAACAAAACAGACATCCTTAACCTAAACCAGAGCCTAAACCTAACTGATAGTGTTCAAATAGATAAATGAGAGGTGAACAAAACAGACATCCTTAAACTAAACCAATGCTTAAACCTGACTGATAGTGTTCAAAAAGATAAATGAGAGGTGAACAAAATAGATCTTTAAAGGTGCAATATGTAACTTTTTTCATGTAATATTCGCCTTTTCTTTTGCCAAAGTGTAAACGGCTTGTAACGCAACTTAAAAAATTAGCCCTTCCCGGACTTCCTAGGTTGCCTATTAAAGCCTGTAGACTGATTTTCATGTAAAGGGAGTGGGTCACTTTTGCCGGGAAAATCCAAAGGATGTGACATTTATGCATGCTCCCGAGAGCCTTACCTCGGTGCTTATCTTCCGCTATTCAACAGTGACAACAAACTGCAACACTAGGTAACGTTATCTTAGAGATGGAATCCAGCAAACGTCCGGCTCCCAGCACAACACCGACTCCTACATAAACTCAGAGTAAGCCAAAAAACAAAAACATTTACTGAATCCAGTCTGTCTAAGCAGAAACGTGATTGTGGTCAAGAGAAAACTAGAGTGAACATCAGCAGGGCATTTGATTCCTAGAGGGACCTTCAATCGGTTTTGAGGATCAAAACCGACCCTGAATTGGCGTTCTTCTTATTGGACACGTAAACGTACATAACTGCTAAGCATGTGAAATATAGTGCCATAAGGATTGATTTGTGTAATTTTAGCTAACTTGACCTTGCCTGCTAACGCTGATGAATTGCAAGCTACCATGTTTCATAACATTCAAATAATTTAAACGATCTTCTCTTTATACTAAAAGTTAGGTATGCTGATTCACAGTAACTGACGTAATGTTAATCTGTAATTATTCAGCAAGGTAAACTACAATAACACATGAAATGAATGCTAGACAATGTTCAAGATAATGCAAAAAGCTCCATTCATTAGTGTAACGTAACTTGGTTATACAGAAAATATATACAATCTATAATTATAAAACAATAGCGCATCGATATATCAAAATTACAGTTGTAATGGAATCACATTAATACTAAATTGTGTTAACATATTTATAATGTACAGTCTATTTTATAAACAGCTACTGTCCTCATCCACCAGATTTAGCTAACAGCTATTGATAAAGCTGGCTAGCTAGCTAACGCTGACATAGGCTATCGTATAAATGCAGTCAATGTATCATGCAAAAAAAAAGTGATTACTTCAAACTACTTCAAACCCCCCCTCCCAAAAAAACACCCCCCGATGTCTATGATGTTGACAACTTTTTATCCAGAACTATGCTTTAACACACAAAATATATTAAAGGGATAGTCACATGTGATGCCTACTAAGTTTCACTTCATATCTGAATGTGAAAGTGGATATTTAGAGTAAAAAGTGACTTATATTTTTATTTGTTTTTCACCCACACCTATAATGTCGCTTCTGAAGACATGGATTTAATCACTGGAGTCATATTCATTACTTTTATGCTGCCTTTATGTGCTTTTTGGAGCTTCAAATTTCTGGCAACCAAATTTCACAGAGCTGAAATATTCTTCTAAAAATCTTCATTTGTATTCTGCAAAAGAAAATGTCATACACATCTAGGATGGCATGAGAGTGGGTGAGTAAATGATGAGAAAATCTTAAAAATTTTTATTGACTCAAAGAAATAACACAACAGAGAAAAACAAAACACATACACACCGAATCAACATTTAACATTTAACCCCCACTAATATCCCTCCCCAATCACCAACCCCACCTTAACCCCCAACAAACACCCTCGTGGTCACATAAAATAATACACAAAAAAATAAAAAAATACATTTAATATATAATAAACATACATAATTAAACCAAATACCAAATACCTAACAGCCAAATATCTACCCCACTTTCTGACAAACAAGTCCCCAAACCCCAGCCTTCTACCTGCCACCTCCTCGAAAGCTGCCACCCTCCCCATCTCCACACACCACTCCGGAAATGATGGCACTCCGTCCGACTTCCAACCCCTTAAAATAATTTGTCTGCCAATCATAATACTAGTCAGAACCCAATTTTTTATATGTTTGTCCCCCAAATTTATGACCGCCCCATCGCCCAAATCCAAAGTCTGGGCAAAATAAAATTTGAGTGACCAAAATGTCACACAAATAACTCTGAACCTTCAACCAAAAATCTTGGATCTAAACACACCCCCAAAAGACATGAGTTGTGTCTCCAACTTCTGATTGGCATCGCCAGCAGGTGGGTGTGTCTTTAAGACCAAGCCTATATAATCTAGAGGGGGTCCAATAAAATCTATGTAAAATCTTGAATTGCATAAGGCGAACCCTTGCCTCTCTAGATGCAGACTTGACATTTTTTAGAATCCTAGCCCACCTCCTCCAATACCAAATTTAAATCTTTCTCCCATAATCTCTTGAGAGAAGTTGAAGCTCCATCCCCCAGACTCTGAATTAGCAGGGAGTAATAAACTGATGCCTCATGACCTTTTCCAAAAGCAGTAATCACCTCTCCCAGAGTATCTGCCACTTTAGGGGGGTGTGTGCTACTCCCAAAAACAGTAGAGAGCAGGTGGCGCAGCTGTAAATACTTATAAAACTGAGATCTGGGAATCCCAAAATTATGAACCAAATTTTCAAAAGATCTCAACACACCACTCTCATACAGGTCACCAAGTGTAGTAAACCCCCTCACAATCCACTCTGACCAGCAGAAAGGGGACTTATTAATACATAATTTAGGATTCAGCCATATGCTCAAGGCAACATTTAAATAAATGTCCGAATTAAACACTCTGGACACTTTTGTCCATACCTAGTGCAAATGCAAGATAATGGGGTGTAACTTAACTTCTCCGATTAGTTTAACAGAAAGGCTTTGCAATGGCAAAATAGGGGCAAGAACTTCCTGTTCAATATAAAACCAGGGAGAGGCTCTTTCAGGTGGAAGCAACCAATGTCTGAGACTAAATGCATAATAATAAAACAAAATCTTAGGTAGGCCTAGCCCACCTGTGTCAATCGGCCTATGTAACTTATTGAAATGTAATCTTGGACGCTTACCATTCCAAATGTAGGACTTCGCTATGCTATCAAATTGCTTGAAATAAGAGAAGGGGACATCTACAGGGAGAGATTGTAGCAGATAGTTGAATTTTGGAATTCAATTCATTTTAATAATATTAACCTTCCCAATCATAGATAAATGTAATGAAGTCTACCTGCCCACATCGAAAACCTTTTTATTAAGGGGTCAAAATTAACTCTAACTAAATCAGACAAATTTGCAGGGAATAAAATGCCCAAATATTTAATGCCCTGTTTAGGCCACGGGAAGGCGCCCGACTGGAAAGCCGTTACTAGGCAGTATGCTGTCAGAGCCAAAGCTTCGGATTTAGACCAAATGACTTTGTATCCCGAGAATTTAGAAAAGGAATTAATAATTCTATAGAGGCAAGGCATAGATCTAATGGGGTCAGAGTTGAATAATAAAATATCATCTGCGTAAAGCAAAAGCTTATATGCCATACCTCCCGCCACCACCCCTGGAAAATCATCTTCCCTTCTTATCACGACTGCTAATGGTTCCAGGGCAAGACAGAACAATAATGGGGAAAGAGGGCAACCCTGCTGGGTGCCCCTGTCCAGAGTAAAATAATCTGAAATTAATCCATTTGTTTGTACCGCCACTACCGGGTGTCTATAAAGTAACTTAATCCATCCAATAAAAGTATTCCCAAACCCGTATATTTCCAAAATCTTAAAAAGATAATCCCATTCTACCATATCAAACGCCTTTTCAGCGTCAAGTGAGATGGCCACGACCAGAGTCTGATCATTCGCCACTGACCACATAATACTGATGAAATGCCTAATGTTTTCAGAAGAGCTGCGGTCCCGAATAAACCCCACCTGATCTATATGTATAAGAGATGTCATAACATTACTTAATCGGTTAGCCAAAATTTTTGACAATATTTTTACATCTAGCTGGATCAGGGAAATTGGATGGTAACTCTTACACTGTGGGCAGTGGTGGCTCAGCGTTTAAGGCTCTGGGTTACTGATCAGAAGGTCAGGGGTTCAAGCCCCAGTACTGCCAAGATGCCACTGTTGGGCCCTTGAACAAGGCCCTTGACCCTATTTGTTCCAGGGGTGTTGTATCATGGCTGACCCTGCACTCTGACCCCAGTTTAGCTGGGATATGTGAAAAAAAAGAATTTCACTGTATATGTGCAAATGTGTGATAAATAAATATAGTTATAATTACACTCGCTTTGATCTTTGTCCTTTTTAAGGATCAGACTGATCCAGGCTTGTGTCATGGTTGGCGGAAGCTTTCCATTCTTTAATGATTCTGTATAAACTTCTAACAAAAATGGAGCCAATTCTGTAGCAAAAGATCTAAACAATTCAGCGGCAAAACCATCTGGCCCCTGAGCCTTACCTGTAGGCAAGACCTCAATTACCTCACCAAGCTCTTCCAAAGTTATCTCAGAATCAAGATTATTTTTTTGCTCAGTCATCAGTTTAGGGAGTTCTAATGGTTCCACAAAGTTCCTAATATCTTCATCAGTAGACGAAGACATGGAACTGTAAAGATCAAGATAAAATTCTTTAAAAGCATTATTAATATCAATGGCCGAGGTAAATATTTCCCCACAGCAGATTTCGCAGTGGAATGGTAGAAAAAGACTCTCTCTGCTTTATGTATCAAGCCAAAAGCTTTGTCCCCCAACTCAAAGTATGACTGTCTTGCCCTGAATAACCAAAACTCCACTTTCCGTGACAATATAGTATTATATCTGTATTTCAATCGGGTCAATTCTCTGAGGCCATCAGATGACATTTGACGCTTCAGCTCTGCCTCAGCACTTTTAATATCCCCTTCCAACTCCACGAGTTCTCTTGCTTTAGATTTTTTGGTGAATGATGCATACTGTGTGATCCGGCCCCTAAGAACCGCCTTAAGTGCCTCCCAAGCCATGCCCACAGAGGATACTGAGGACCAGTTGGTCTACATATAAACATTAATTTCAGCCTTTATCATTTGTTGAAAATCAGGATTTTGCAAAAGGGATAAAGCGCCGACTATATGATTTCTTTTTCTCCGTAAGTGTGCTACACCTCTAAACTCACCAGGGTGTGATCTGAGGCTAAGATGTTTCCAAATGAGCAATCAACAACAGATGAAATGAGGGACTTAGATATAAAAAGTCCCTCAAAATCTATTCTAGAATAAATCTTATGGACTGATGAAAAAACTGTATAGTCCCTACCAGATGGGTTCAAAAGTCTCCAAATATCTGTAATACCAAGATTTTTACACATCCTGTGAAGCATCAATGTTGCTCTAGGGGGCTCTAGAGTCCATCAAAAGATTAAAGTCTCTGTAAAGGAGGAGGCGAGAAGCAGCTTTCCTTGTTTAGGTAAGGATTTATTTTCTCTGCTTGCAGCACAATTTACAGTCTCACGTTATGCACTAAATTAATCCACTATCGCACACCACTTCACAAAATAAACTCTCATTATTTGTAATAAAAAATCTTTGCTTCTGGTTCGGGTCTGTCGTGCCCAGGCTCTCTCTCCCTCTTCTATTTGCGGTGTGTCTATTTATGCCACTCTCCCCGTGCTCACTGAAATTAGAGACAGGTGTTAGACATAATTTAACTCAGGTGTAAGCACCCTTACCGCTTTCTCTCTCTCCGGAGAGATGCTTGACCACGCCCCCGCTGCTACATATCCCCACCGCCCGACTCAGGCTGGGGCGGCATCCGGCCTGCCTACCACTCCCCCCCATTCCTGGAAAGGAAGTCGGCGACAGCCATCTGCGCCCCCAGTCTGTGGACCACCTTGAACTTAAACGGCTGCAGAGCCAGATACCAATGGGTGATCCGGGCATTAGTATCTTTCATGCGGTGGAGCCACTGGAGTGGGGCGTGATCTGAGCAGAGGGTGAAGGCCCGCCCCAGCAGGTAGTATCTGAGAGTGAGGACTGCCCACTTGATGGCGGGACACTCCTTTTCCACGGTGCTGTACTTAGTTTCCCTTAACGAGAGCTTACGGCTAATGTACAGCACTGGGCGCTCCTCCCCCTCCACCACCTGCGAGAGTACAGCCCCCAGCCCCCTGTCTGAAGCATCTGTCTGTAAAACAAAAGGGAGAGAGAAGTCAGGTGAATGTAAAAGCGGCCCCCCGCAAAGTGCAGCTTTAACTTGCATGAACGTCCGCTGACACTGCTCCGTCCACTGGACCGGATCTGGAGCTCCCTTTTTAGTGAGATCAGTCAGTGGGCTGGTGACGTCCGAATAATTAGGCACGAACATTCTATAATAGCCAGCCAGCCCCAGGAACTGTCTCACCCCCTTTTTGGTCTTGGGTCTCGGGCAGGTCGCAATCGCCGCTGTTTTATCAATTTGGGGACGCACCTGCCCATGGCCCAAGTGGAACCCCAGATACCGTACCTCCACCCGCCCAATAGCGCACTTCTCCGGGTTCGCTGCGAGTCCCGCTCGGCACAGCGATCAAAGAACCGCCCTCAGATGTTGCATGTGCCGCTGCCAATCATTGCTGTAAATGATAATATCATCTAAATAGGCAGTGGCGTTGGCTGAATGCAGTCTGAGGATTCGGTCCATGAGACGTTGAAACGTAGCCGGGGCCCCAAACAAACTGAATGGAAGTGTCACAAATTGGTGTAATCCAAACGGTGTGGAGAAGGCGGTTTTCTCACGGGAAATTGGTGTCAAGGGGATCTGCCAATAACCCTTCGTCAAATCCAATGTCGAGTAAAATCGAGCAGTGCCCAACCGATCAAGCAACTCATCAACGCGATACGCATCATTGGATACGCATCAAATTTAGATACCGCGTTGACTTTCCTATAATCCACACAGAATCGTACAGACCCGTCGCTCTTAGGCACTAGAACAACTGGGCTGGACCAGTCGCTGTGGGATTCTTCTATTACCCCCAAGCTCTCCAACTTCAAGCTCCGGAAGAGTTGACGACTTTCCTCCGGAGTGCTACCAACCCGTTGCAAGATGGCTCTTTTTAAATCTCCGTAGGCCAGGAGGCTCGTCACTGGCAGTTGTTGAGCCGCGAGCTGGGCTTCCCTGGACAATAGTGGGATCAGTCGGGCCGCCCATTGGCCGAGCGGCCAGCCCCAGATCTCGGCGGTCCGCTCAAACAAATCCAGGAAGGCCTCAGGGTCATCCGCCGCCCCCATTTTCTGTAAAGCTGGCGGGGGTAACGGTGTGGGAGTGCCCGGGGTCACGGCTGAGGACGCCTCCTGGCTGAGGAGGCTCCGGATCGCCTGCCAGTCCTTGACTTGAGCGTGCAGGAGCTTGACAAACCAGCGGTCTTGATCTTGTTGGAGCTCAAGCAGTGTCTGTTGGTGGCTTTGATGTAGGCTGGCGAGGGCTTAGAGGATCTCCGCCAACTGGGAGGACTCTACGTGACGACTTCCATCCATCTTCGACCCAAACTTCAATCCAGGGTTTCCGCACCAGTGTAAAGGAGGATGCGAGAAGCAGCTTTCTTTGTTTAGGTAAGGATTTATTTTCTCTACTTGCAGCACAATTTACAGTCTCACGTTATGCACTAAATTAATCCACTATCGCACACCGCTTCACAAAATAAACTCTCATTATTTGTAATAAAAAATCTTTGCTTCTGGTTCGGGTCTGTCGTGCCCAGGCTCTCTCTCCCTCTTCTATTTGCGGTGTGTCTATTTATGCCGCTCTCCCCGTGCTCACTGAAATTAGAGACAGGTGTTAGACATAATTTAGCTCAGGTGTAAGCGCCCTTACCGCTTTCTCTCTCTCCGGAGAGATGCTTGACCACGCCCCCGCTGCCACAGTCTCCTCCCAATATTATATCATGAGGGGTGCCAGCGGCTTGCAACATCCCTTCAAGATCTATAAAAAAGCCCAAATCATCAGGTGTAGATATTAGCCAAAATCAACTTTTGCCCCTGAATTTCTGCTAAAACAATAATGACTCTTCCTAATTTATCTTTAATCTGTTTGAGACATTTTAATGGTAGATTGTTGGGCCTCATGTATTCAGATAGAAGACAAAGGCAGGCCTAACACAGTCATAAAACCTGACTGAGGCCCACAAACAGTCATAAATCTTACTGATAAAAACCGTGCCAAAATCAAACAAAGGGAGTCCAAAACAGACTACAAGTCCCATGAAGTCTTGCTCACTAAAGGATCGAACTCTCAACTCATATTGGATGAGGCACACAACAGAACGGCCCTCAACCATGACATCATGACCCTTCCGGGCATTGCTTCCAGCAACTTTGCTTGCCGTGTGTAGATGCAGCTCATCGCTGCTCTCAGGTGTAGCCTCGTGGCACAAGGAAGTAACATCCAACTTGAAACTGTGGCCATACAATCTCCATCTAGCTGGACGAGTTGAGATTACTCTGTGTTCCACCGAACACTCTAACGGATCTGAAGGAGACCGCCGAGCAATCCGCATCTTCATCCGTTTGCCTGCAGAAATGAAGAGAAAAAGATTTCTCTTCCCTCTTCGATCAAGTTGACGTCACTGATTTCTCCGCCAGCCCGCCGAGAATCAGCAGCAGTACCGCCTGCCGACAGAGCGAGGAAACGGCCTCCCGTCATCACCCGAGCCTCGAGGGACCGAGTTGGAGTTAAAGGACGGATGAACACACATTGTACCTGCGTCCTCATATGATTCAAGTAAGAGGTTTACGTCTGGGCAGACATAGAATATTATAGTGTGTTATTCTTGTGTATCAAGGTTATTGCTTGTACAGTTTACGGATCGCTGGATCTGCTCATTGCTGCTAATAATACTCAAGGTATTACTGCAATGTACTGTTATCACAAATGAGATCTGCTGTGTTGTAGTCCAACCACATTGGACTGTTGTGTATTTCTACCATCGCGGGTGAGACTGGCACACTGAGTTTATCCATTAAAGAACCAAAGACCACGGGACGGTTTACAAGCCGTCCACCGCATCTCTGAGTGATAAACTAACAGCTGCTTTCTCTCCCACGATCGCGAAATCAGCTTTGGTGCCGCCACTTTATTCTCTCGCTCTCTCCTACTAACCACGCACACACGCGACCCCTCACAAACATTCTCGCACACACTTTTGGCTAGCAGATAACTTCGTGATAAAGCTCAGCTTTGTCTCTAAGTTATCGTACAAACCGGCTTCTCTCCGCCCACATTCGCGGCCATATTCTCTAGCCGGAAATCTTGTGTGACGTACTCTCCACGAGAGTCACGTCCGCTATTTTGTGCGCGTCACTCCTTACACACACACACACACACACACACACACACACACACACACACACACACACACACACACCCATTCACGCACACACACACCTTTCTTTCATGTGTTATAGGATTATTTTGGTTACCATATCTAATCATGTCACTGTTTAGTTTGTAGTTGTAAGTCGGAAGTTTATTGACTGCATTGTATTGATTATTAATCGATATTACTGCATAAATAAACTTTGTTATATTTCAAAGAGAAGTGTTTTAGTTTGTTTTGCATACACCTGTGTCAAATACTGGCAGGGGATGTCAGTGCTCAGATTCAAGCCTTCATTGTTCCCTTTTTGAATGTCGATTTTCTTAAGAGAACAATCTAATATTGAGACTGTTATACTGTCTGATTATTAGTCCCTGATTCCAGGGTGGTGCCCCGGTGATATTAAACCTTATTAATATTCTATTGATTTTGATAATTGATAATTATCTTTGATGATTGCTGAATTTAGCTTGTGTTAATTCTAATCAATGTTCCATTGATTTTAATAATTAATGATTATCTTTAATAATTAATATTCAATTGAATTTGATGATTATCTTTGATTGTTGATGTGAAGGATTAAAAGAACTAACATTGATTCAAATCAATGTTCTATTGATTTTAATAATTTATAATTATTAATTAAATATCAATATTATCTTTGATAATTATTCATTATTGCTAATGACCAAACCCACTACTGAACATAGCGCATTACATTTACTGGTGCCCTGTATAAGGCTTTAATGAGTTAGATTCTATTATTTAATTTAAATATTAATTAATAACTAAAGAAATAATTATTAATTATTTCTGATAGTAACACTGATCTAAACAACCAGTAGAACCTACATAATAATTGGTGCCCCGTGTGAGGCATCCTATGTGCCAGTTTGTCACAGTATGTATGCATAGGAATCCAGAGTAATAACTTGAATCATTACTTCAAAGTTTGGTTCTGTTTGACAATTGACTTCTCACAACTTGCCAAGCATAAGCCAGCGTGGTGTGAAAGTGCTCTTAAGAGTGAATTAGGGGTTGGTAAGTTTATGATAGTCTGCTCAAAGCCTGCTGTTGTTGTTATTTAACTCCTAACACTTTCATGTAGATGTTACAGAGAGGTGCCAAGTCACTTAATTGACGTCCACCGAGGAGAGAACACAGTGAAATTCGCACATTACATAACAGTAACCCGTAAGCCACAGGTCGAAGCCTCTCACCTGTGCATTCGTGTCAGCATTATAGAAACTGTAAAACAACAAGCTATCAGAGCAACTGTGTCGCAAGAATTTGTACTGCCCCAGTAAAATGAGTCACCAATCGCCCCACGTGACTGGAGCTGACTATCCACAGAGGTTAGTCAACCCAGCACTGCAAGATGTGGTCGCTGCTGTCCTCCGTCTCTCCATAGAGGAGAGAGATAACCTTAACGGCTACAATATTTGTCGTTGTGATGAAGCATTGCAGGAACTAGTTGATTATGTCAACAACCCAGTCGGGAAGCCAAAAAGCACAATCCCAGACCTAGTGGACCAAATGTTCTTTCTTCATCACCAGAACCCAACTGCAAGCCGCAGATTACCAGGCCCAGCTCGCCCATCAGCAGAGCAGCTACCAAGCGGTGAAGAGGGAAAATCTCAGCCTGCACCAAGAATTAGGGGCACCCAAGCTGAGAAAGTCCAGGCACAGGAAGATAATGCCCGGATGCAGGAGGAAAACGAAACCCTGCGCAGGCAGCTTCAAGCTGCCCAGATAAGAGTAGAGTCAGATAAGGTAAGTGCAGCTGAAATGCACAGCACAACATCTAACATAGAAGAGGGCCCCCTCTTTAGCGCTACGCATAGAAATGTGCCCCTGAGAAACCTAGGGACACACACTAGGAGCTGAGCTGCCCCTAGTGGTACAGTCTCTGACTTCGTCCTCCAAGACACCTTTCAAAATCCTCCAGCGGCACGCTGGTTGGATGCAGGTGTCCCACCTTACAGTTGCCCCCCCAGTCATTTTTCAGTCACGCCACCTTGCGTTTCAAACCGACTGATTCCACACCACGGAGGGGGGGAAATTATTTCCAAGCCCAGAGTGGTGTAAGCGGCTCGAAGATCCCATTAGCCAGGGAGCTGTATGTCGATTGGACTCCTTCCCCACCACGAAGGGGAGGAAGTCATCCTCATTGCTATAGAGATCCAAGTGACTATAGTGTTTCGGATGACTCGTGGTCATACCGACACCAAAGCTGGCGCATCCGAAAACTTGAGTCCCTCGCAGGGGACATAGAGTGCTTTGACCCAAGTAATTGAGATTCAAACATCGACAATTATCTCAGAGAAATTGAACACTCTCTGGTTAACTTGCCTTATGCTTCGTCACATGAAAAACTCAAACTCATATGGAAGACCATGGTAAGGAGTGTCCATGTGTTCATGGAAATGCTTGACTGGTACCCGAGACCGCTACTCAGCTCTGTGTAAAGCCCTACGCGAGGAGTATTCGCTGTATATCGACAAAGCCTCCGCTACCATAGGTGCTTTCACCATCACCCAGAAGAGGCACGAGCCTCCGCATGAGTATTACAGATGCCTGAGAACTGCGTACTTCAAAGGAAGTAACGAACCAGGTCTGGAGGACGAATGAGCTTTCAAGTCTCTTTTCCTTCACAACCTCCATGAGAGCGTGTGATATGACGTCACGATGCACTGCAGAATGGGCAACCCCACCATGCAGGAAATCAGAGGGTACACGCAACTGGCATGGGAGACACGCGTGCGCCCTGCCTGAGGGCACGAAGGCGACACCAGAGCCCTGGGGATCCAAGCCTCAGAATATGCAGACCTAATGCTTGAAGGCAATGAAATGCCTCGCGTTAATGTGAATGCTAGAACAGGACCCCAGAGGTGCCAATCACCCTGCCAGCAGGGTAGGCAACAGAACCAGGGGTCCTCACACTCCTCACATACTCCACACACCAAATGGCTTACTCACTCCAATGTTTTTATGAAGGACAGAGCTTGCTGTGGGCATGTAAATTCTCTATGGCCATCTTTAGCATCTATTCCCAGTTTGACCAGAAACTTCAGTGCAAAAGTGACCTTCCATTAATGTAAGAGTTTCATGCATTCCTTGAATCGATCATGTTTCTCTCTTGTTGAATTTGCAAAGTCTGGGAACAAGAAAATGCTGTGGTTTTTCCAAGAAAGCTTTCCTTTACTCTTCGCCTTGCGTAACATAAGATCTTTATCGGATGATCTCAGAAATTTGGCCAGAATTGATCGGGGCCTGTCTGCCTCAGCGGATCTGCGAGCTGTGAGCTCACTCGATTTCCAGCTTATGGCGTGTTATGTCGAGCAGACTCGGGAAGAGATCGTCTAGGAATTTCACCATATCTCTGCCTTCTTCATGTTCAGGAATTCCAACAATTCTTTGACATATTGTCTTCATAAAACAGTTAAGAATCAGGATGCATCGAATCTCACTGGTATATGACATAAAAAGTATTAAAAACTAGCAAAGTGCGCAGAGCTCGCCGTTCACACATCCGACCCTCACGTGGCGTCATGTGACTCCCGAGAATGTTTATTTATGGGTAAACTATTCCTTTAAATAAAAATAACCAGACAATGAATATAGAAATGAAGTAACTATATATATATATATATATATATATATATATATATATATATATATATATATATATATATATACAGTATATTATATTATATTTATATTATATACAGTATATACATTATATTTACATAATTTAAATTGCACAATTAAACTATAGAGTCAATAAATAAAGACAATGGCAGAATACTTACAGTTCGCTGCTTGTGCTATTACACTTAATCCCTAATTTAAAATTTAAACTTTAAACTTCCCCTCCTAGTTTTCACTGATGCAAAATCATCAATGACTTTGTCATATCTGCCCAGCAATCACATGGTTGATACAAATTTTCTCGATCCTGTGTCATGGTGTACCTATACTGTTTATGATGGTTATCTTATGTTTCTTCAGAATGTGAGAATGCATTATGAACATCCATAATCCTAAACATATAGTGTCTTTGAAGCTGAGTAGCCTGTCAAGCACCTTTCTCCCATCGCGATCTTGCGAGCTCAGGGTGGGGGCGGGGTGGCATGATTTGGGGCACCTTTCTCCCATTGAGATTGAGCCAGGGGCGGGGCTGCACAATTCGGGGCACCTTTTGCGATCTTGCGAGCTCTGTTCGGGGTGGCCGAGCAGGTAACCTGTCATGCCGCCCCAGAGAGCGTTGCTGCCCTAGGCGGTTGCCTATGTTGCCTATGCCAGGATGCACTACTGACTGCGTGATTGTGAGGAAGGATTACATCAAGATGTAGATTGGAATGCAGATGCAAAAATTTCATATAAGTAAAATAGCCTGCTCCTCTCTCGCTGTTGCTTGCGTGCTAGTGATTACCCCTCTGTGTGATTTTGAAAATGTATGACATAATTTAAGAAATATTTAAGATTCCACACAATTTCGTGATCAGTAATCAAATAAGCAAATTTGTGGTATTAACTATGTTAACTCATTTTGTACAAAAGGACGTTTTCTTTCATTAAAGCACTTTCACAAGATGCTCTGTGAAAATTCACATGCAGGATCATGATTATATCATAATCATTGGGTTTTGCAAATTTTTCACTCAAACTGTTATGCTGATAATATCATTTGTAATGAAAAATAAACAATTAAATTAGGGAAAATGCAAAATAGAAATATATGAACTCAAACTTGACCAGGAATATAAAAAATGGTACTCCATGTCAAAAAGCTTGCCGACCCCTGCTCTGAACCAACACTTAAACCTAACCGATAGAGTTCAAAAAGATAAATGAAATGTTATAGAAGCATTAAAATGTTTAGTTTTATAGAATGACAGACTAAATTTATTTACATTTTGTGTTGAATGATTGCACAACGGCTAGTCTTTGACATATAACATGAGTTTTACCGAATTCCAGCTGACGTTGCACTGAAGAAAATTATTTTTATAATCAGTACTTTTGTCTTGTTTTCCAGTAAAAATATCTATCTATCTATCTATCTATCTATCTATCTATCTATCTATCTGTCTGTCTGTCTGTCTGTCTGTCGGTCGGTCGGTCGGTCTGTCTGTCTATCTATCTATCTGTCTGTCTGTTTGGCTGTCCGTCTGCCATCTGTCCGTCTGTCTGTCTGTCTTTACAGCACCAACATCTTACCTCCATCCATCTACCTGTTTACCCATCCATCCTCCTCTATGTAATTCCTCTCTGTGGTGGTGTGTGTTGGTGGGGCCCCTGAGGTCTGTGAGGAGCAGCTGTTTCGCTCTAACAGTATTATTCTGCCTGGGGCTCCTCGGGGACCCCGGCAGTCTCGTTAATCAAAGCCTCTGTGAGCTTTACCCAGTGCTGGTGCATCTTCTCCTGCCCCATCCATCATAAACCCAGCACTGCTCTGTGTGTGTGTGCTCTTCCAGTTTTCAGAAATAAAGTGAGACACTACAAGAAGAAAGCAATTAAGGGAGGTCATTGATCTATCATTCAAGGGCTAATGGATCACCCTATTACTCTTATTTATTTATATGTAGTAGCGAAAATGGCAATAGTGGGGTGAGTATTGTGAAGTCTGATGTTCCTCATATTTTAAAGACCTCTCTGTTTCTCAAAAGAAAGAAATGAGTGGCCAAACTGGATATGGGGCCAGAGGGAATTCATCATGGCAGATGTGAGGAATTATGAGCAGGAGCTGATGGACGGTCAGTGTGAAGATGAGAGAGTTTGAACTGGACTCTGAGGTGTTGTGCTCACATTGAGCTCATGATAATGTCAGAAGCATGGATGCTTAGACACTCTTCTTTACAATCAACATGCATCACTAGCATTCAACTTAAAGGGATAAAAAAAAATAGAATCTCATTTGTTCTTCTGCATCTCGTGACCAAACGTTATGACAATGAGGTTGCATCAACACATCATGACATGCTTACAAGAATTAGTGAGGTTTAATGTTATTTACATATCCACAATATGAGATTTCAGCGCTGCATGTTTATGTACTTTATTAATTATTTGATTTGATTTGAGAGTGAATACCAACTTATATTACAGTCGGTCAAAACACTTTTAAGCGAGTCATTATGCACTGCCATATTATTAAATTCTACCAACAGGACATTCATTAAATTATTTCCATTTGTGTTCTGCAGAAGAAAGAAAGTCATTCAGGTTTGGAATGACATAAGGGTGAGTAAATTAACACCGAATTTTCATTTTTGGTTGAAATATCTCTTTAAGCCCAATTTTTTATTTTAATTTTTTTTATCTGCAGCAGAATCACAGACATTTATTGTTTTATCATATATGCACTGCAAAATATTTTCATCACTATGTTATGTTTTCAAGCATTTTACTTCACAATAATTTCTATTTATACTCGATTGTATTAATGGGTTTTAAAATCAAAAAGTGCAATGAATTTAACACTGTAAGTTGTAACTTTCAACACTGCATTTTACAGTGTGGAGGATGCAATAAAAAAATTGAATTTTCCATAACAAATTTTTTTTTCTATTATTATTTTATTTTCCCTTCCTTCCAGTTCTATCCCACTCAATTTGGAAATGTGACATTTTTTAATATTTTTTAAGCAATAGTAGATTTAAAAGGTTTGATTTGCTTTCATGAGAAATGTGGCTTGAAATTAAATGACCTCTAAAAAAAGATGCTAAATTTGTGCTATATGGGCACCTTAACTTCATAATCTCCAGTGTATAATATTTACTAACAAACTATCTTTTCAAGTGTTTTTCTCATTACAAACCTATCCAAACATTCCAAAGCTATTCCAAAGATACCTCACACCAGTAAAGCGCTGTAGTTCAGGTCCAAAAAGTGCTGTAATTCTGCATCTGAGAAAGATAAATGTCTCTTTAATAACCTGTACTACCAGGGAAAGTAATGTTATTTTGACTGCAGCACCAGTAATGTATTCTGACTTCACAGTGCACGGTTGAGGAGAAAGAGGAGAAAGAAATGGGTGCCATTGTAATGGAAACCCCATTATAGCTCAGTTTAAGGGTAGGAGTAAGTGGGTGGTACGGTATAATTACCCGTCTCCATTAAATCCCAGGTCAAAGGGTTATACTGCAATTGCATCAAATTGACTGCATTTGTGGGCTCTTGGGCAATTGCAATGCAGATAGCTCTTCCTGGCAATCTAAAGTACTGGATTTATATTTGAATAATAGAAATAAGACGGGGACAGCTTTGGTTTGGAGGTATTTGGAGGTATATATGTTTATTTTTGTTCATTGTTGAGATATAATTGTTAAGTTAGAACACATGAAGTTAAATGAATTTTCCAGCATCCAAGTTAAACTTTATCAACAGTGGCAATTTGTGGCATAATGTTAATAACCACATAAAATAATCTTAAATCTTAAAAAAATCATAGTCACAGAAACACACTTTCAATGGAAAGAAACTGAGACAGCTTTCCTAAAAGTTTAAAAGCAGAAATTTTTAGCTTGTATATTTGTTAAGGGCTTACATGAATTATTCAGTAAAACCCTGTTTACTATTTGAGCTGAAAAGTCATCTAAAACATTCTTTTGGAGGTGGAACTACTTTTCTAGGTTAATGAACATCTGGTTATACATTGCAAACGTGATTTCTTGCGTTTACCCCATGTACTGTAAATAGTGATTTCCAAATGTCACGTAATGTCATGTCCCTTTCTGGTAACCTCATGTGTGTCATGCAAAAGCTACTATTTCAATAGAGTTTAAATATTGAATAGAATTTTACACAGAAAATGTTAATAAGCGATTCTTTTGCACAAGTCTCATTCCAACACATATAATGTTGAAGTCTTATGGCTATACATTTAAAACAATGTGTATTGTATAGTTTTTGACACTTTCAGTTCACTTACATTGTAAATGCGCTACGGTAACTGTAATTTTTGCAACAACTGAGGCAATTCCTGAGGCTTGAGTATTCCGGGTTTAATACAAGTTAAGCTCAATCCACAGCATTTGTGGCATTATATTGATTACCACTAAAATGTATTTCGAATCAGCCCTCTTTTTCTTTCAAAAAAGCAAAAATCGAGGTTACAGTGAGGCAATAGCAATGGAAGTGCATGGGGTCAATTTCTGGAGTGTTTAAAGGAAGACATTTAAAGTTTGTAATTTTATAAAAGTAACATTCATTCTTCTGTTAAAACTTCAGTATTATTTGAGCTGTACATTTTTTACTGTCATTCTAGAGTTTTAGGGTTTATGGCATTGCGTTGTCGTGGCAGAAAACGTTTACAAAGTTCTACAAAGTTGTTAAAATTGGATATAACTTTACACAGAAAAGATTAGTAAGCGATTTCATCACACTAAAGTCATGTTAATATGCATATTGTTTATGTCTTTGAGCTACAAATGCTGTTGATTGAGATTAACTTGTATTGCCCCAGAATACTCTTTTAATTGTATCTCTGTGAATGCATGCTTTTTTCTTTTCACTGAATTCATGCTTTAACAATCTTACCACGTAAAATGGACCCACCTGTCACATATACAGTATCAGATTACGCTGAAAAGTTCAAACTATATGCAAACAATCATTCTTGCCATGTTCCATGCACAAAGCTGAAACAGAACTATGTGACTACATTGCTTATTCCAAGCATTGGTTTAACTAGAAGTGACGTGAAATGTTTTCGGTGGGTTCAGAGAGAGTGCATTGGTGCATTTGCATGAATGAACACTGTGGGTTCATTAAAACAGGAAACCTCCATCACACTATTTTGACAAACTTTTAATGGTCTTTCCCATTGCATCAATTTGCATCACTTTGCTCCGAAACGGGCCCCTTTGTGCCATGCTAACAGCACTGGTCAAGACGGCAAAGTAAATGGAAAGCAGGACTCTCTGGTAATACGGATACAATTACTGTAGATAACAGGGTAATTGTTAACACATGGACACAATGAGAACCTGATAATCCCTCCTCCCCACCCTCGTTCACCTCTTCATGTACATCTAGGTGCTTTCCTCACGCCTGCCACCATGAGAAAGCAAGAAAGAGAGAGAGATGGATTGAGAAAGTGAGAGACAGAGAGAGCTTTGAAGAGAGATACAGAGTGTGTGAGAGCTCTGACATCGAAAATGAGAAATTGGCCAGGAAGAAAATGAAGGCTGATGGATATTTGTATTCTTGCCCATGTTTTCATTCTTTCTAATTTCCTGTTCAGCTTTTACATGGTATCAGAGCAGGGGGATGCTGTCAAGCTTGGCTCCTTCACACAGTTGAGTCTCATTTGGTACTTGGGTTTATCTGATAGGAGTGGAGACAAGAATCCTACTGCCTGGAAGGTGACATTGCTTGGGGTCTGGATCAAATCCCTGGAAGCAAATCAGTCTGAGGGGTGCTCCTGTAAACACAGAGGTTGTTACAAGGCTTTGTCAGGGCTCTGTTGAGAGGTAATGCTATGCATACTGCTGACTTAACCAGTTAGATTACAGAGGACAAGTTTCTGAGAATAATCAGAATATAAGGGTTGAATTTGTACTCTCAAAGGCATATTATGAGTTAATACATTCATACATGTGGAGGAATTAAAAAATAAATAAATAGTTCTCCTCAAAGGTAAAATGTGGGATTTCTGCACTAGGAGTAAAGGAATCATAAAAATAACTAGATAGGTACATTTTGTGAGTGGTGCTTGACGTGGCAAAACTCACCACCACAATGTCCCACCAAGGAACTCAGTACACTGGCTCAAGTTAAACGGGTCAACCCCCATGTCTCTACTATGTTCTGGGGCTAAGATATGTCTGGGCCCCCCAAATGGCATTACTACACTGCCCCAAGTCAAATGGGCCCACCCTCATGTCTCTATGATGTTCTGATGACAAGATATGGTTGGGGCCCTCAAGGTCTCACTAAGGCCACATCCACACTACAACATTTCTGTTTGAAAACGCATTAATTTCACTATAAGTTTACGCCTCTCATCCACACTGGAACTGCATTTTCCTCCACTGAGAATGGAGAGCTTGTTTTACAGCATACTTTGGAAACTAAAAACAGAGTTTTCAAGCGAAAAAAGATTTTTGCGGATGTAGCCTTAGGGCCTCAGTACTCTTCCCTAAATCAAAAGAGCCCATTGCCATGTCTCTACAATGTTCCAAGATAAGGCTGGGGCTACTATCTTGTTGCTGTTCGGTTGCTAGGGTGCTCTGGATGGTTGCTAGGGTGTGGCTAGACTGTTGCTAGGGGGTTACTGAATGACTGCTTGCTGGATCGAGTCAAATGAGCTGACCTCTGATACAGAGACATGATCACTTTGTTCACTTTTCAATATTATATCAATGGGATATTTTTTCGCCCATTGGCCGAACATTGTACATCCAATCACTTATACAAGTTATAGCATACCTCTCTTCAATACAGCATGCTATTTGACTAGGATGACTTGTATATTGCTTTAGCAAGGCACCTTTATTACTATTGTATATGTATATTGTTTGGTCGTGGCACACTCCCTCATTTATTTTTGTTATTAACAATTTTATTGATTCCAGTCACAGATAAAATAAACATGACAAAAAATAAGGAATAAAATTATATGAACTTAAAACCCTTCCCTCCGAACATACCCCCCACCTCCCCAACACAAACACGCACCTCAGTGGTCTGATAATAAATTAATAATGACACATAAATAAACAATAAATCAACAAAAAGTATTTAGAAACAAAAAAAATTTTTTTTTTTTTAAATAAAATAAGAATGCACACACACACATTTAAGATTGACTATCTCCCTCCACTGTCTCCCCCCAAGAGCCCCGTTTTTTTATTAAATAAACCCATGTTACCCAGCCTTCTATATATCATCCCCTCAAATGCCGCCACCCTGCCCAACTCCATGCACCACTCCCGAAATGAGAGTGCTCCAGCTGACTTCCATCCTCTAAGGATGACCTGTCTTCCGATCATGACTCCAGCCAGGACCCAATTCTTTACGAACCCATCCCCTTTATTAATGACCGTCCCATCGCCTAGAATACAGAGTCGGGGGCAAAATGAAATCTGAATACCCAATACATCACAAATAATGTTCTATCCCTCAACCAAAATTCTTGGATCTTAACACATCACCAAAAAACATGGGTTGTGTTCCCGTCTTCTGATTGGCATCGCCAGCAGGTGGGTGTGTCTTTGAGACCAAGTCTATACAATCTAGAGGGGGTCCAATAGAATCGATGTAAAATCTTTAATTGCATCAGATGCACCCTTGCATCTCTAGATGTAGACTTGATGTTTTTTAGAATCCTAGCCCACACTCCCTCCTCCAATACCAAGTTTAAATCTTTCTCCCATAATCTCTTGAAAGAAGTTGAAGCTCCATCCCCAGATTCTGAATTAATAAGGAGTAATACACTGATGCCTCATGACCTTTTCCAAAGGCAGTAATCACCACTTCCAGAGTATCTGCCACTTTAGGGGGGGTGTATGCTACCTCCAAAAATAGTACAGAGCAGGTGGCGCAGTTGTAAATACCTAAAGAACTGAGATCTGGGAATCCTAAAATGTTGAACCATATTTTCAAAAAATCTCAATACTCCACTCTCATATATTATAGCATATTACCTCCCTCACAATCCACTCTGACCAGCAGAAAGGGGACTTATTAATACATAATTTTGGGTTCATCCGTATGCTCAAGGCAACATTTAAATAAATGTCAGAATTAAGCACTCTGGACACTTTTGTTCATACCACGTGCAAATGTGAGATAACGGGGCGTGACTTAACTTCTCCGGTTAGTTTAATAGAAAGGCTCTGCAATGGTAAAATAGGGGCAGGGACTTCCTGTTCAATATAAAACCAGGGAGGGGCTCTCTCAGGTGGAAGCGACCAATGAGCCAAATGTATGAGACTGAATGCATAATAATAAAACAAAATCTTGGGTAGGCCTAGCCCACCATTGTCAGTCGGCCTATGTAACTTATTGAAATATAATCTGGGACGCTTACCATTCCAAATGAAGGACTTCGCTATGCTATCAAACTGCTTGAAATAAGAGAGGGGAACATCTACAGGGAGAGACTGTAGCAGGTAGTTGAATTTTGGAATACAATTCATTTTAATAACATTAACCTTCCCAATCATAGATAAATGTAATGAAGCCCACCTGCCCACATCGCTCGAAAATCTTTTTATTAAGGGGTCAAAATTAACGCTAACTTTGGTGAATGAGGCATACTGTATGATCCGACCCATAAGAACTGCCTTAAGTGCCTCCCAAGCCACGCCTACAGAGGATACTGAGGACCACTTGGTTTCCATATAAACATTGATTTCAGCCTTTAACATTTGTTGGAATTCAGGATTTTGCAAAAGGGATACATTAAAGTGCCAACAATATGATTTCCTTTTCTCCTTATGTGACAACACCTCTAAACTCACCAGGGTGTGATCTGAGACTAAAATGTTTCCAATTGAGCAGTCAACAACAGATGAAATGAGGGACTTAGATATATATAAAAAATATATATTCTAGGTTTAATCTTATGGACTGATGAAAAAAATGTATAGACCATAGCAATGTTGCTCTAGGGGGCTTACACACTTTTGCTTCACTATGATCAAGGACTGAGTCCACCAAAATATTAAAGTCTCCTCCCACTATTATATCATGAGGGGTGCCAGCGACTTGCAACATCCCTTCAAGATCTATAAAAAGCCCTGATCATCAGTGTTAGGTGTGTAAATATTAGCCAAAATCAACCTTTGCCCCTGAATTTCTGCTAAAACATTAATGATTCTTCCTAATTTATCATTAATCTGTTTGAGACATTTGAATTGTAGATGCTTACTTATCAATGTAATGAATCCCCTGCTCTTACTTGAGCCAGCACTAATGAAAATCATGTCCACCCCATATCTTCCCAAATTTTTCAGCTTCCTGCGGGAAAAGATGCATTTCTTGAAGAAACACTATATCACATTTCTTATGTTTAAGAAAATAAATAACCTTCCTTCTTTTTATGGGGTGCCCCAACCCACTCACATTTCACGTGGAGAGAGACAATCCACTCATACTAACATTTGACATTTTGACATATTAGAAAAAATTTATTGTGTGTCAAAAATATAATTATAAAGACCACATTCCAACATTAGTGCAACAATCAAACCCCAAACTTCCCCCAGAGCCAAACAAACAGAAAAACAAACAAAAAAAACAAAAAACAAAAAAACGTGTGCATTAACCTGCGCACGACAGCACCAACATCCATGCCTCCAAACACAAACAATCCATGTACGCCTACGAGAGTCCCCGCCACAACTTTGCCATCAGATTGCTCAAGACCGGTGCTTCTATACAAATTTTGTGAGACATAATTGCACATCAGAAAAATAATCTATATAACAAACTCCAGCCAATAGGTGGAATAAGCACATAGAATGTGTAGATTCATCCAAATAACTGTCTCGAAGGTATGTTCCTCCATAAAACAAACTCTAGCCGCTAGCGGAACCAGCACAATAAAAAAATAAAAAATAAAAATAAAAAAAGAACGTTCAGTTTCCTCGGGCAGTCAAACAAATGTTCAGTGAGCCGGCCCATTCGGCTGTTACATGAGTGTAATAAATGCTCTAATCCCTCTAATGATTTGCAAGAAATATTCCATAAAACAAACTCCATCCAATAGGAGGCATAAGCACAAAGAACATGCAGATTCATCCACAAACTGTCCTGAAGGAGTGTTATTTCACAAAACTCCAGCCGCCAAGCGGAACCAACACAAAAAGAAACAAAATAGGTGCTCAGTTTCCTCGGACAGTCGAGAATGTTCAGTGAGTCAGGCCCACTCAGCTGTTACACGAGTGCAACAAATGCCCTTATCACTCCAGTGTTTGCAAGAAATATTCCACAAAACAAACTCCATCCAATAGGAGGCGTAAGCACAAAGAACGTGCAGATTCATCCACAAACTGTCCCGGAGGAGTGTTATTCCACAAAACAAACTCCACCCGCTAGGCAGAACCAACACAAAAAGAAACAAAATAGGCACTCAGTTTCCTCGGACAGTCAAGAGAATGTTCAGTGAGTCAGGCTCACTCGGCTGCATCGAGAGCATCACACAATGACTTACTCCATTGACTTTATAAAGGACATTGCTTGCTGTGGGCATGTAAATATTTTGTGGCCATCCTTAGTATCTATTCTCAATTTGGCCAGGAACATCAGTGCAAAAGTGACTTTCTGTTGATGTAAGGGTTTCTTGCATTCCTTGAATTGATCACGTTTCTCTCTTGTCGAATTCGCAAGGTGTCTGGGAACAAGAAAATGCTGTGGTTTTTCCAAGAAAGCCTTCCTCTACTCCTTGCCTCGTGTAACACGAGATCTTTATCGGATGATCTCAGAAATTTGGCCAGAATTGTTCGGGCCTGTCTCCCTCAGCGGATCTCCAAGCCAGAACTCTGTGAGCTCGCTCAATTTCCAGCTAATGGCCTGTTATATTGAGCAGACAAGGGAAGAGCTCATCTAGGAATTTCACCATATCTCTGCCTTCTTCGTTCTCAGGAATTCCAACAATTCTGACATTGTTTCGCTGATTATGATTCTCAAGGTCTTCCAACTTTTCCCAAATGCACTCCAAGTCCGCCTTGGTCGCTAGTGGGTTAGCAGCTAATTCCCTCTCTGATGACTCCAGATAATCAATCCGTTTCTTGACATCCACCACTCTTGTAACCAACTCAGTGTATTTCGTCTCCATGGCAGTGATCAATCGACGTATTACAGCAAGATCCTCCAAGTCAGCAATGACCTTCGTCAGCATTGCCGTCATGTTTGACAGTTGATGCTGGATCTCTTCCACCGCACTGGACAAATTGAGTCCCAGGCTTTCGGCCTGTTGTTCAGGAGCTTCAGCTTGAGCACGTAAGTGTCTTTTAATGACTCCAGAGCCAGAGGTTTCCTATCTGTCACTCACTCGACGTTGTGTAGATGTAGTGACACTAGGGGTCACTCTTGGGACCCCCAAACACGTCTGATTTTGAAAAAAGGCCAATGGGAATTGGCGAGTGGAATTTGCAAAGGAGCTGGCTCGCAACCACTCATTCAGATTTTCTCTCCGGAGCCGAGCGGTTGTGCTCAGTGAGCTGAATTCCTCCGCTGCCTGTACTCACCTCAATATGCTGGATTTACGGCGCATTTCAGCGGCTTCCCCACCTCTGCACCCGTGGAGTGCAGAGAACGCCCCTGGGTGCATCGGCAAGCTAAAAGAGTATATTCTCCTAAAATAATATATTTACTTCTCCTAAAAGAGTGGCACTTATGGGAATGTCTTTTTAAGGATGCCTTTCCGTTTGTGTATTATTCCTGGTTGCGGTCGTTTCCTCTCCGCTTCTGACAGCCACGATCGCTGTCTTATGTGTTTGGGCACTGCCCACACGGACACATCCTTTGTGGATGGGTCATGTCCTCATTGCGAAAACATGACTATGGCAATGTTGCGGTCGCGGCTTTCCTTCGTAAGAGGGAAAGTCACCCCAGCAGCTCCCCACCTGAGTCCTTCTACCTACGGGCATGAGGCCACGTCGGTTAGCACTTGGGGCGATTTGGGGACTTCAATGGGAGCACCTCCACCAGGTAACCCCCCACGGACCTCCCATTCCTCAGCACACTCGCTTGCCCCGATCGGGCTCTCGGATGAGACCGCCGGCTCGTCTCAGGGCAAGTTCGACCTCTTATTCGGAGCTCGGGAAGACGATGAGCTCTCCATTGCAGCATCGGAGAGTGTGCTCGTCCAGTCTGATGCGGAGGCTTCAGCTGGGCTTCCTCCTTCGGGTAAGGTCACCTAGTCTCAGGCCGAAGCGGAGCTGATGGACATGCTTGACCGGGACATGCTTGACCGGGACATGCTTTTGACAAAGGTCACCGCGCGGTCTCTTGGGTAGGGATGTCCACCCTGGTGGTCCAGGAGCACCACATTTGGCTCAACCTGGTCGAGATGAGGGAGGCTGACAAGGCACGGTTCCTTGACACCCCCATCTCCCAGGTTGGCCTGTTCGGCGACACTGTTGAGGACTTTGCCCAGCAGTTCTCAGCGGTGAAGCAGCAGATGGAGGCTATCCAACATATCCTGCCCCGGCGCGGTTCAAGACTCTGCACCCCATCTGCTTGTCTCCAAGGGCGTCCTCCTGAAGCAACAGCACCGACTCCGCCGCAGCCCGCCCCCATGGCCCGGCCCGGCGTGGAGCCCACCGCAGGAAGCAGATGCCACCCGTCTCACGGCCGGCTGCCAAGAACCCGAGGAAGGCTTCGAAGTGCCCCTGAGACTGGCGACCCAGGGATGAGGAGACCGCTGCTCTGGAGCTGGTGGACAGACCACTCAATCCCCCGGTGGAGCACCGTATGCAATGGGCACATAGCCACCGGCTCTTGGCCTGGCCTGCGACTACATTGGCACATCAATTGCCTCGAGTTGTTGGCAGTACTGCTTGCCCTGCGGAGGCTCAGGCTGTTGATCCAGGCCAAGCATGTGTTGGTCCGGATGGACAACACAGCGACGGTAGCGTACATCGTGGTTCTCGGACCTCACGCTCCTCGCGACAGCCCCCCCAGGTGAATTCCCCTGAGGAAGGACCTTCTTTCTCAGGGACGGGGCACCATCTGGCACCCGCAACCAGACCTCTGGAATTTCCACATTTGGCCCTTGGACGGGACGCGGAAGACCTAAGTAGCCTACCACTCGTGGTGGTAGACACGATCACTCAGGCTAGGGCTCCCTCTATGGGGTGTCTGTATGCCTTGAAGTGGCGTCTGTTCGCTAAGTGGTGTTCTTCCTGACGCGAAGACCCCCAGAGATGCGCAGTCGGATTGGTGCTTTCCTTCCTGCAGGAGAGGCTGGAGGGGCAGCTGTCCCCCTCCACCTTGAAGGTGTATGTAGCCGCCATTTCGGCACATCTCGATGCAGTAGATGGTAAGTATTTGGGGAAGCACGACTTAATCATCAGGTTCTTGAGAGGTGCTAGGAGGTTGAATCCCCCCTCATCCCCTTGTGGGACCTCTCGGTAGTCCTTCGGGGTCTACGGGGAGCTCCCTTCGAGCCCTGGAGTCAGTTGAGCTAAGGGCACTCTCTTTGAAGACTGCCCTCCTGACTGCGGTCACTTCCATCAAGAGGGTAGGGGACGTTCTCTGTCAGTGAAACGTGCCTGGAGTTCGGTCCGGGCTACTCTCACGTGATCCTGAGACCCCGACCGGGCTATGTGCCCGAGGTTCCCACGACCCCATTTAGGGATCAGGTGGTGAACCTGCAAGTGCTGCCCTAGGAGGAGGCAGACCCAGCCTTGGCATTGCTGTGTCCGGTGCATGCTTTACGCATCTATTTGGATCACACGCAGAGCTTTAGAAGCTCCGAGCAGCTCTATGTCTGCTTTGGCGGTCAGGGGAAAGGGAGCGCTGTCTCCAAACAGAGGATCGCCCACTGGGTCATTGACGCCATCATGATGGCATATCACGCTCAGGACGTGCCACCACCCGTGGGGCTACAAGCCCACTCTACTAGGAGTGTGGTGGCCTCCTGGGCCCTGACCAATGGCGCCTCTTTAGCAGACATCTGCAGAGCAGCAGGCTGGGCAACACCCAACACATTTGCGAGGTTCTACATTCTGCGGGTTGTCAGGTATGAGCAGGTAAGTTCAGGGACAGCTGGCTGGGTGTACCGCTTGTGCATAGCACCTTTCCCCGCCCCTGAGGTGAAGACATGCGCTTTGATTCCCAGTCGTGTTCACAAAGTTGTGATCCCTGGATGACTTTCCTCCTTAGCCCTGTGGCAGACGAGTTTGCGGGAGAAACTCGCTGCCGGCCCAGAACATGTGCTAACTAAGCCCTGTACTGAGGGTAGGTGCTCCACATGCGCTGGTTCCCCATAGGTGACCCCATGTGATATATCTTCCACTAAATCTTCCTTGGGCAGAGGTTCCTCTGCCCCCGGTCACCATGTTTGTAGAGCCCTTCCCCTCGAGTAGAACCTACCATGGGACTTCACATGATATTCTTCCGACAAGACTCGGCTCTCTGGGCGGGGTATGGTTTCCGCGGTGTCTTCCCCTTGGGAGTGACACCCCCCCGACGTAGACACTTATGGCCCCCAGTCGGTAAACAGATTCCACTCTTTTTGGGGAGAAAAAAGAGGAAAAGAGGCCACGGCTGGGCTAGCCTGTCCCTATTTTTTGGGCAGCTGACTTGTCCCCGAAGGGACCGTTCGACGCTCATAAGAGCGTTGGGGGAGGTTACGTGACGGCCTGGTGCGCTGGCTACGAGGCACACAGCGGTCTGCCCATCTCGCACTGCCATTCCACATAACACAGTTCAGCTTATTGTGGCATTTCTTATAGGGACCCCTAGTGTCACTACATCGACACAACGTCGAGTGAGTGACAGATAGGGAACGTCCTGGTTACTTTTGTAACCTCCGTTCCCTGATGGAGGGATACTCTTGCCACAATACTGAACTACCTGCTGAAATGGCCGGGACCTTGTCTCGGCTCCTCAGCACAAAACCTGAATGAGTGGTTGCGATCCTGCTCCTTTTATACCCGTATGTCCGGGGGAGTGGCATGCAAATTCCACTCGCCAATTCCCATTGGCCTTTTTTCAAAATCAGAGGTGTTTGGGGCTCCCAAGAGTGACCCCTAGTGTCACTACATCGACACAACATCTCCTTCCCTCCATCAGGGAACAGAGGTTACGAAAGTAACCAGGATGATTTTTTGAATTCTTTGACATATTTTCTTCATAGAAACAGAGTGTATCTGTTCTCACTGGATTATGACACAACAAGTATTAAAACTAGCAGAGTGCGCAGAGCTCACCATTCACATGTCCGAACCTCGCATGGCGCCATGTGACCTACACTCCCTCATTTATAATAATAATTTGGATTCATCAACATTAGAATAAGGGTAAGAACATGTTTATGTGAATATGTAACTGTTTTTGCATGAGAACTGTTTCTGCATAAATAAATATGCAACTTCTATGTAATTACAAGTGAATAAGACCCACTGTCATACAATTGTAAACATAATTTCTGCTATTTAGCTATAAAAAGTAACTTTTCACCATATCAATCAAATTCTTATTATACTTCAAATGCTCTTAAGGTCAAAACATACTCTACCCAAGTACGTGAACATAGACGCTTCTAGCTACGCAAACTCAGTTTCATGCATTGTTGCGTTCCAAAATGTTTTAGAACTCAATTCATAACACAACGTATGTCTGTGTTGCATTTTCAACATTGTTATTGCGCTACAGTGGATATTGATGTGAACTGTCCACTTCTACAGTGAGTTTTCTCTTTAAGTTAACAACTGTCATTGCGGAACAACAGTTTGAACATAATATTGCTGAGCAAGTAAGTCAAAATCAATATATTTATAGCAATATACCTTAATAATAACACATTCACTTTAATGGCACAGGCTTTTGAAGATAACTCTATCAGCCCCTTGAGGTTTGAGGTTTGTTACTGCCACAGTAATGCAAGAATGGACATAAAGTATGTTCAACCAGACCACGGATTGGTAATGTGTTGGCCAAGTGCTCGCATCTATGTACTTCTGGCCTTAGTATCCGCATATTCATTGGTTCTTGGCTCCACTCAGACTGAAAAAACAGTCAGATTCAGAAACAAATTGTTTTGTGAACCAGATCACAAGGATTCAATGAGAAGATATAATTAAAAAAGAACAATTCATTCACACATTGGACATTGTTAATGAGCATAAAATTGTGTCCTGTGTTTGTGTAGTCTCCTTCGAGTGCAGATGTAGGATTTGAGAAGGTCATTAGCTGAGCGTTAGTGTGCATATGGTCCTGGCCGTGCCTTCACTGATTGATTAGCTCAAACACTGAGAGAAAGGAACTGAGCCATGGACTCTCAGCAGATTCATCCATCTCATGGTTGTCCAGCTTGCGGGGGTGTGGACAGATGAGCTGTCGAACCTTCAGAAAGTGAGAGGGCTCGCTGGACCCCGTGCTACACAGGGATGGAATTTCAAGATCAGTATTTGGATGGATCACGGTGTGAACTTTGAGCTAATAAATATGGTGACAGTTCTTATGGCTGCTGCAGATGTGTTCTTCTTGAGAACATGAGCTGTGCAGTCGAAAAGTCATTAAAGCTGAAGTGTATAACTTTTTTGTGTTGAAATATTTTCTCTTATCCCAGCTTAATATGCAGAGACAACTGTAAGTAAGTCATTTGTAGGTAAATTTCCTCGAAAACCCCATACCGACACAATAACACTGACTCAACAATAGAAACTCACTTAGAAAGCTGTTTGAAAACAAATGTTAATTTTTGCAATTCCGTTTGGTGGCGCAGAAATTACACACTTCAGTTTTAAAGTCAACATGAAATCAAAAGTGACCCTTTTTACTTTCTTGAGCAGTGTGCTTTACGCTTCTTTTGAATTGTTGACAAGCCACCCCATGCCGTGAATGTTCATGCCCAGAAATTGCCCAAGCTGTGCTTGGCGAGATACTATATTTGCAAAGAAGTTAAACAGTTTTATTCTAAGTATTATTAGGGTTAGGTTCTGGGTTTGGGTTAAGGGTCATTACTCAAAAATAAATAAATAACGATAACAGATTTTAATAAGTTCCGGAAGTACAGACTATATCCGGTACCTATATGAAGCTGGGAAATTTTGAACACTCACAAGCACAAGAAGATGATATTGCGACAATCAAATCTTGTGATAAAGAAAAGCGGAAAGAACCATGTATAGAAATACTTTAGGCTTGAGACAGATGATAAAGGGAGCCTCGTCGATAACCAAAAATCAATCTGCGAACGGTGCAATCGAAGTTTTCAGATTAAAGGAGGAAACTCATCAAACTTATTAAAGCACCTTAAAGATCGACAACCGGATTCAAGGAGTACAAGCAGGTGAGTTTCAATTAATTTTAGCAATTGCATTATGAATGTTACAGCATATTTTATGTCGAGAGTTGAATTGGAAAAACATTGCCATTTGCATACTGAATGGTTAAGATATGCTTGTCTAAAGCTAATAAGAATCCTTATCAAATTTATACTGCTTAATAACTAGTACTGGGGTAAAAGAAAGGGGAGGACTCAATGGGGCTAACTAATTTCATAAACCAGGGGCTTTTAGATTACCTATATATCCCAAATTCATGTTTTGGGAAATTATATATGTACGTTCAGCGTCTTTTTTACACTTGTGCTTGCAACGTGAGCACTTTCTATAGAACCCACATTTTTTACTACTTTTTACTCTGTGCCACTGGTCAGAAAACAGTGTGCAAGAATTTGGTTTATTTGTGAATGCTGCAAATTATCTCAGATCATTTTACGATTTGCTCTGAGTTTAGTTCACTTAATGTCCATAGTCCACTCTGCTGTTTCGAACTGTCATGTGTTGTGTTGTCATCATAATTCAGTACAGCCTCAGAAATTGTGAGTTTTCAAGATTTATTAGCTTCTACATGTATTTTGAAAAAAATATCTCATTATGACTATGATAATTTGGTATTATACTGTATGGTATTTTTTAATTTTAAAATGTAAAAATATCATACAGTATAATACCAAATGATCTTATTTATATATTATATATGTATTTATTATACTGTATGGTATTTTTCATTTTTTTCTTCTATTTTCATGTATACAGTATATATACGTATATATATATATATATATATATATATATATATGTATATATACATACACTCACACAACAGTTAGTTCCGGTCTTCGAATTTGATTGGACGAGAGGCGTTCTAAGAGTACTGGGATGCTTAACTTTTTGTATTGTGTTTGTGGCATTCCAAACGTGTAAAAGCTGTGAAGATTTGTAAGAGCAGCTAGATGTGTGAATTTTTATTCATCCCTGTGACATTAAAGATTTGAGCCAGCAGGTGGCGACAAAAGACTGTCTCATGCATGGTATGAGCTTGTTGAGCTGACTTGACAAACTGTGTCAGTCAGTGCGTGAGTTTCTTCCAAGTCATTTGGAATTGTTTCACACTCCATGGATTACTACTACACTATTTCTTAGAAATAGAGTTAAACTAACAGCTCCAGCATTACTGCCGATCACAGCTACGAGTCGTGACAGACAGAGTAATCAAACATGCTCAGGGTGCCTACCTGATACAAGTTTCCGAGATGGGAGAAGATGTAAACTTTCTACAGGGCGGAGAAGAGAATGTTTTCTGTGTCAAAATAAGAGTTCCTAACAAATATGCTAGAATGAAACTGGTGTCCTCCATATTTTCTCTCGACAACAAAACACTTGAATGTGAGTGAAATACTCATAGGATAATTACTATAGCAAGCATGGCAGCATCACTCCATGATTTGAGGCGATTACTATCACACTACAGCTGAGGAATAGAGGTAAACTAATAGATGCCAGTAATCACACACTCAGTCACTCTCTCTCTCTCTCTCTCTCTCTCTCTCTCTCTCTCTCTCTCTCTCTCTCATACACACACATGTCCTTGTTTCTCCAATAACTTGTTAGAAACAGCACAAGCTGTCTTTGCTAGTTATAAAGTGTGGTTTTCAAATTAGTGGCGGAGGCTTGGGCGAGATCCTGTGGCGTAAAAAAATAGTTCCACACACAAGATAATTTTTTTTTTGCACAGTCCATAGTTTTCCCCTACTTATTTATTTAATTGTTTGTTGAACTGTTGTATAAAAGCAGCGTGAAGCATTTACCCATGTTTCCATTGATCATGGTATAAAAAATGGGGGGCTGTACTTTTTAATTTTGATTATTGGGGGGGATTAGTACCTGTTCTGTTTACCTTAATGCGTTCCAGGGCTATATGAACCAGTGAACTTGTGAAATAACTATTAGGCATTGTTTTAGCAAACTTGCATTCATGTCTGGCTTCATTCAGGTATGGAACCTCCACAATCCAAATAATTCCCAATGAATAAAAACAAGTCCTACCCTAAATTGTTTTTTTTTTTTTTTTCAGTCATTCAATATTGTGATTCATTTAGAAATATTGTATATCATATTACGAAAGTAAAATGAGTTGCAAATGCTGTTTCATGTTGACTTTAGTACTGATGTGGAGTGACAAACATGGATTAAATACTTTATTGTGAAAAGTCACTCCTTGTTGAGCAACACTGATCTCAAAGATATTAAAAACTCAGAGAGAAACTTTGGAAACACAATCTTTTCTCAGATCGTACTGGTCTGTGATGTTCTGTGGGCCTCTAGGAAACAATTCCATAAGAATTTCTTCAGCATGTCCACAAGGAGAAAAAAGGCCAGTCTGGCAATGTTTCAATGTACTAAAATATCACAGAAAACCAAAACAAATGCTGTGGTGGCAACCACAAGCAAAGGAGGGTTTAGGGTTATGTTCTTAAGTTGCATAATTTACCTCTCTTTCCCCCATTTAAAAAAAAAAAAGATATAATGTATAAAGGGAAACATTATAATTTGCCTGAGCATCAGCTGGTTCTATATATGGACGAAAAGCAAACTAAAAGGACCCTATGGAATGTTTTGTTTTGTCATATAGCCTATACACAGCTTTTCATTACAACGATAAAGCTTTTAAAGGGAATTAGTTCGAAGGTTTAGACCAGGAGTGGGGAACGTCCAGCCTCAGGGCTGTTTAAGGCCCGTGAGACCATTTTAACTGGCCCATAAAACCATTTGCGAATTAATATAATATGCATAAAAATGTAAAAAAAATAAAATAAATAACATTTTTAAATAATTTAAAATAACAACAATGGCAAAATACTGTATAATGTAAAGTCCCCTTTCCATTATTTATTTACTGTATATTAATTTCAACCCACAATAAGAAATTGCAAGCAATTGTATGGCCCGTGAATAATTTTATAAATACTCAAATGGCCCTTGATAGGAAAAAGTATACCCACCCCTGTTTAAGACAGTAAAGAAGTTTATGGGAAATCTATTGGGACCAATGCCCTCTTTAAATTGCTAGACGAAAGTAAAATAAGTAAGCACAAGTCAAATGGACTACTTTTATGATACTTTTGAGTGACAGTTTATTAATACTTTAAAGGTGCGGTATGTAAGATTCAGAAACCCTTGTTATTAATGACACCTGTGGCCATTAAGTGAACTGCAGCCAGCTACATGTTGCTCGTGCCCGCGCTCGTGCACACACTCCATAGGGACATGAGCGAGCAAGCATCAGCCAAAACAATGACATAATGTACAAAGAGACTGAACATGATTCACCGGCATCATGCTGACAGATGAGGTAGCATAATTAAAATTACACAGTTATGATTGTTTTACTACAAACTTTGAGACTAAACTAAAACTACTTAACAGCTAACATAGCATACTGATACACACATACAGCTACATACTACTGATCTATACCAGACAGTTTACTGTTGCACTGCACTGTTATGTTGCACTATTGTATGTTTTGTATGTAATATGTTGTACTACGAATACGAAACCAGCTTATTTGCTTAAATGTATCCTGTATACCTGACTTTTAGTTTAAAGAGTGAAATTATTTGAAAGTTACGAAACAAGGTAGCTTGCAATTCATCAGCGTTAGCAGGCAAGATCAAGTTAGATAAAATTACACAGATCAATCCTTATGGCACTATATATCACATGTTTTGCAGTTATGTAAGCTTACCTGTCCAATAAGAAGAATGCCTTTTCAGGGTTTGATCCCCAAAACCGAACGAGGGTCCCTCCAGGAATCAAATGCCCAGCCAATGTTCACTCTAGTTTTCGCTTGACCACGATCACGTTCCCGCTTAGCCAGACGGGATTCAGTAGATAAATGGGTTTTTTGTTTGTTTGTTTTTTTGGCTTACTTGGAGTTTGTGTTGGAGTCGGTGTTGTGCTGGGGGCCGGACGTTTGCTGGACTCCATGTCTAAGATAACGTTACCTAGTTTTGCAGTTTGTTGTCGCTGTTGAATAGCGGAAGAGAAGCTATCTTGCCAGTCTGAGGCAAGGCTCTCGGTGTCATGTGTATTTTGTTGATTCATGTCTTTTATTTTGAATAGTTTAGTTCCTGTTCCCTTGTCATGTGATTTCATGTTTTCCCTCCATGTTCATGTGTCTTGTCTTTTCATTGGTTGTTTAATTAGCTTGTTATGAGTTCTGTTTGTTCATTGGTTTATGTTCTCCCATGTCTTGTATTTAAGCCCTCATGTTTGCATTGTCTAATTGTCAAGTATTGAATGTGATTGTAGATGTTTAAGTCAAGCCACGTTTATGTCAAGCCATAGTCAAGTTCATGTTTATGTTTCATGTTTCACATTTATAGTTAAGGTTTTGGATTCACTTTTGTAAATAAACTGCACTTGGGTTCTCTCATCTTCACATCATCGTCTTCGTCTTCATCATTGCCAGTGCCAGCAACGTTACACTCGGGAGCGCACATAAACGTCACATCCTTTAGATTTTCCAGGCAAAAGTGACCCACTCCCTTCGCATGAAAATCAGTCTACAGGCTTTAATAGCCAATCTAGGAAGTCCGGGAAGGGCTAATTTTTTAAGTTGCGTTACAAGCCGTTCACACATTGGCAAAAAAAGGTGAATATTACATGAAAATTGTTACATATTGCACATTTAATGTGAGTTACTATCAACTGCCATTGTGTTGAAAAAAAAAAAACTGATATTAATTCAAAATTATCCTTTTGTGTTCCACATAAGAAAGTCAAAATGTTTTTTTTTTTTTTTTCTGGGAATTAAGCTCCTGATGTTGGCATTGGCATACTCCACCAGATGGCCTACAGGAACACTCATATCAAAACTATCTTTTTTTAAATGAACACAGAAAACAGTGCCATAGATGTTTTAGGCTGGTTATTTATTTATTTTTCATCAATATCCAACAGCCAGCAGCTTTATGATTCTGAAATAAAACACTTGTTTTTGTTTCATTATTTTCTTAGAAAATATGTCTCAATTTTGTAGCAAGTTCTTACATCACAATCTAGAGCAGATATGATAGTGTGCTCTGTAGTTTTATGCCATGCCATTGTGAAACCTTTGAGGCCAACTATCAAACTCTGGCATGAAGGCAAGATAAACCCCACCATGGAGCCATAATAAATAGACCATAGACATTGCGCACAACATGAACACTTTTTAAACTGAACTTTGATCAGTTTTAATGCAAACAAGTAAGTATGCTGTAACTTGCAGCTATTAGATGTATACTTGTGTCATGTTTGTTTGGTGAGAATAACACATCAGCATAGGCCTCTGCTTACCCCTCTTTCAATGTGTCTCCCCACCCGTCCAATCCTGGATAATTGTTTCATTACAGCATTCTGGGTGTGATCAGTTGACGCCCCAGTGAAGCAGAAGATGCCGCACCCTTCTCTTCCACGTCCAATCACTCAGTGCTCCCAGTCTTGCATAACCAATTGGCAATGTGGATTTAGCTTTTTCTTGCCAGTCCGGTCTGATGTCATATTTTAACCATAATTGTGACATTATGGAATGAGATTACATCTTCAATATAACTCAGTCAAAAACTATTACTTTGGATGTACAGTAAACAAGTTTCCAGAAGTTTCAGATGGAAAAGTCAAGCTATATTTGCAAAATGGTTAATGTGTGCTTAAAAATTAAGTTAATGTTCTTTATATTTACTTTTGATGTGGGAGGTGCTGAAATTGATTAATTAATATTTATTTTTGTTAGTTTTGAAATTGTCTATACAAGAGCAAATTAGAGGATAATGTGAATGAATGAACTTTTAACATTTCACCAAAGCACATATGTACAAGATAATTGTAAGACAAATACACAAATGACCCACAAATATCCATTGTATAGACTAGCTAGCAGTCCCAGGCAGCTAACACTATTATATTCATAAAATGTTTTCCAAATGTTACATTTTGTTTGTGGGAACATTAAAATGCAAAGTTTTCTTAATGTAATGAGAACCTCCTTTAAAGGTTAGCATAAGATTTCTGAAAATGTGTAACATTTCCTGAAAATTGAATTTGCCAATTTATTTATCAGTTTTCACTTTCTGGAAAAAAGTAAAGAAATCTTGTTTAAAGGATGTACGAACAATGTTGCACCAAGAATGTTTTCTCCTAGCATTGTGAGAAATGTTATAGAAGGCTAACAACATCACCAGGATGTTCCATTAACTTTGTCTTAACAATGTTTGTTCCTAACATTCATATAATGTTAGCAAAAGTTGTTGGAACATTCCCTGTTTGGTGGGCTATTGTCTATTAAAGGGACAAGTCCTTCGAGATATCACGCTCCAACTTCCTGTTTTAACAGGAAATATGTCAACACTGGATCAAAAACTGCACTAGTCAGGCAAATTCATTTGGTTTTTAATGCAACCAAGAACAGAAAACCAGACTGACTTTACTTATAAAAAGGTAATCTCAAATAATCACATTACAGGGTTGAGAAATCCTTGGTCCATTCCACTTTTGCAGACCAGTAGCAGTTTCCAGCAGTGCAGCCAGACCAGAAATACTAGCTGGGTATGCAAGCCAGTATTGGACTGTCTATGGTGAGAAATAGCCCTGGAGTTCACAAGAACCAGATGGGTATGGTGCAGTCTTAAACTTGGTGCACACGCCGCATGAATGAGCATAACTGAAATCTAGTTACCAGAAGGCCATTAAAGAATAATTTCCCGCTGCGAGGGAGTTCCACTTGAGTGGCGCAGTAACTTCAGTGACAATGAGATGACAATCATTTCCATAGCAATTATAGGATAACTATGTGGTTTAATTACTGAGCTTTAGTCATGACATTTGGTGTTGGACCAAAATTGATTTTTTTTTTTTTTAGATGTCCCAGCCTATATGAAATATGTATAGTATGTACATTTTTAGATAGAGCAACTGTAACATAGAGCAATATTTCACCATTTGAAAGTCAATTTCTTGTACAAAACAGATAAAAAAATAAACAGTAATTAGATAAATCATGTTTGAGCTGTCAAATATTAGCAATAGAATATGATTATTAAGCTTTAACAGTTGATAAGTAATAGCCATATCTGCATACATTTTAGTTACGTTGTAATGCTTTTTCTTAGTTGTTTTATTATACTATATTACAGTTTAATATATTATAATAGATCAGATTAAACCAGTGATGTACCAGAATTATTTTTTAGATGTCCCATCTTATATGAAATATGCCTGTATATTATATTATATAACATACATTATCATTGCACCCTTTTGTCCATTTTTTGTACAAAAAGTCTTATTTCTTTATTAAAAATATATATATATATATATATATATATATATATATATATATATATATATATATATATATATGACAAACCAAACAACTTCCTACTGGTAAGCACAGCTAATTTAACTTAAGTGAAATCTGCGAGGGGAAATTCTTTTCCACTGGAAGTCCATTGCGTGAAATTCACAATTGTGTGGATTCCCATTAAAATTACTGCAATTGTCAGGGTTTTTGTATGGAAGAATATATACTCTATTTTTGAGTACAGAAAATCTATAACTCAAAAAGTTTCTTCATTACAAAAAATAAATGACCAACAAGTGAGATGGACGAGGACTGGGAGGTGGGACCTTCAAAGATGGGGTATCATTTATCATGTAGGAATTCCATGTCTTTTAGTTGGCAAACATGGCCGACCACCAGCCAGAAGGTCCAAGATTTCTTGTCGCTCGGCACGACCCAATAGAAAAGCTCATCGAGTCTGGCAAGGAAGAGTTGTATCAGGCCAGCCTCACCAAAACCTAGCCCCTGGACCGCATTGAGGAGTGACTGGGCATACACCCCAAAGGGTGTATGCCCATGGTAATGTTGGCAGTGGGTAATGTTGGTAGTGTTGCCTGTCTTTGGGGGCTGACTCCTGCTGGACCGGTGCTGGGCATAATGCAGGGTCAACTGTCAACTGGAGTCTTCTGTCAGGGTTTTTGTACAGAAGCACCCAGATGCAGACAGCCTTTAACCCCAAAAGCTTCTTTATTACAAAAAGGGAAAAACACAAAAGTGAAGAAAAAAAACAAAACACACACACACACAAATGGCCCAGACTTTAGCCAAACAGAACTGGAAACAAATACATCCCATGGGAGGGCGAAACTGAAAAGGAAACAAACCAAGTAAAAAACTAACAAACTAAGAAAATTAGCAAAAAGGCACTGGACCAAGAATTTAGTACAAAATATTAGAAAACAGTGCTAAACCAAACAGAGAACCACAAGTAATCAGGAGAGAATCATGAGTAAGAATCCAGGACAGAGCACACAAGGGGATTATAAAGACGGAGAAATCAAGAGGGCATACGAGGAGGGCAAGTGAGGGCGTGCCCACAATGGGGTGGGGCCAGGTAATGAGACAAGGAACAGAAACAAACAGGGAACACATTGAAAACACAACATAAATTCAAAAACAACATAATACAACAAGAGTGTCAGGATCCTGCCACTAAAGAGAAAACAGGACTAGACAGAGATGACAGGATCCTGACATTTCACCCGCAGAATTTTTTAGTGCGAAGGTAAATGTGGCAGTATTTCCATTTTTTCTACAGGTGCTCACAGGTGTTTGACATATTACTTCTGTAGAAGTGCATCTACAGGTGTTTACTCATTTTACTGGATATACAGTATCTGCAGGTTCCCTTTAAACCGCCCCCCCCCCCTTCAGATGCGTGTGTCGGGACCTTTACCATTCCCTTTGCAGGTGTAGATGGATCTTACTTTTCCTTCACAATTGTGATTCCAGAATCACTTATTGCTTTCCCCATATGAGTCATAAGGCAGTTTTACTTAACTAATTGCATAAAGCAGCAGTGATGTCATTCAGTTCCCGCAAAGCACCTTTACTACTTTCCTAGCTACTCCACTGCTGCAGCAGTGCCTTAACTTCCCATTCTCAATTAATGCGCAACCTTTACACATCTCCCCATTAACCCAACCAGCTGAGACACCAGTGCACACTTATTTTGGGGGAAGTTTAATGCCCTCTTACCATTAACTGGTATTGAGGACATCATATAATGCCTTAAGCAAACTAATTTTTCTTTCCTCAGAAATATTGGCTTGGCTCCACTGTCTCACATACCACAAATTTTGGGGGGACCTTAGAGCGAGAGTCAAGTCTTGTGTCTGAGACCCTCCATTGCGGACAGCAAGCCATACCATTTTAACCATTTACCATTAGCTCAAGATTAAATTTCTAATCGAAAGTTCGGGAGGAGCACGTTCATATAATTTCGCAATCACCACTAGATTATTTAAAGGTTGCATACCTCTCTCCAGCGACAAATATTTTGGCATCCCTTCTCCACCGCTCCATTGCATACAGCAAGACAACCATTTACCATTACTTCAAAATGAGATAAACATGCAAATTTGTGAACTCTGATTGGCTCACTTATTGCAGATATCACATGTTTCTGAAAGGTTCATTATTAGGCTGAGAGTAGAAGGTCAAATGTTTTCCCAAAATTTACAGTCAAACTCTCATTGTTTTGACATGTTGTGTCATTGTCATGCCATACAGCAAAAAGCACTCCATTTCAGTGTTTTGAATCTGTGAAATTGTGGCGTGGAGGCCAAGAAAAACACAGCATACTTTTAGCCCTGAGGGACTTTGACATTTCCTCAAATATGATCTCTGTGCCTCCTGTGAGGAAAAAAATGGGAGAAATCTGCACATCTGTACACCCATAAGAGCCATAATTGAGCAATGCTATGTTGTCTCTTGAAATTAGATTACATTTTAATACACATGACACACTTATTTATTTATTTATTTATTTATTTATTTATTTTTTAAACCAGCATTATCAAATCATGGATATACAGAAGAGATACGGTATCTACATACTTTATATGTACAGGGATCGCTGACATGAAGTACTTTTAGGAAGTTGACAAGTCCTTATTAATTGAGAAAGTACATTTAGTTTAGTTAGAAGTTTAGTGTTTCTATTTGTTATCACTTACAATAACCTCTTTTAACTTCATTAAACATTTGAAGTCTGTTTATACCCACTGACTTATAATGCACAAACAAGGGTGTGAGAAATAGCAAAAGATCCTGAAAAGTTCAGTTTTGTTTTAGTTTACAACATTTACATTTAGAGGGGAAGTGACAATTTGATCTTTCAAATTAATGTAAGAGGTTCACAAGATGTTTAGAATCCAAAAAACAAACAAACAAACAAACAAAACAAAACAAAAAAAAAACAGTACAAAATCTAGCAGAATGTCTAGCAGAATGTCCTGTTTCACACACACACACACACACACTTGTTGGTGTGTTGGTGCAGCTATCATTATGAGGACTCTGCATAGACATAATAATTTTTATACTGTACGAACTATAGATTCTATCCCCTAACCCTAACCCTACCCCTAAACCTAACCCTCACAAAAACGTTCTGCTTTTTTACATTTTCAATAAAACATCTTTTAGTGTGTTTTTTTTTTTTTTTTTAAGTGATTTGAATAATGGGGACACTAGAAATGTCCTCATAAACCACATTTATAGCATAATACCCTTGTAATTACCAGTTTGTAACCTAAAAAAAAAGTTACCATAAACCACTCAAACCCGCCCACACACACACACACACACACACACACACACAAAGAAATTGAATATAATAACAACCAGATGAGAATTTCTCATGGTATTTTTTCTTGAACGAATCATTTTGGAATGTGGAGATTTTCCAAGTTTCATTTTTAAATATGCTGTAACTTCTCAGGTCTTCCTTCCTTTCATGCTTTCTTGTATCCTACAAAGAAAGAAAGAAAAAAAAATTAAAAGGCCAAACACATTCAGGCACAACTGACAGAGCTAACCTGAACTATAAAATTCATACATTATACATGTCAAACTTTTGGATATAACGACCCATTCTTTATTATTACTATTTTCCACATTTTTGAATAATAGCAAAGTTATTAAAATAAATAAAATAAAACAAATAGATGTGAATTATGCAGTCAGCCAAATAGTAAACAAATCAAAACTACATTATATTTAGCTTCTTCAAAGTAGCCACACTTTGTCTAGATTAGCTCTGCACTTTCCTTCACTATCTGGTCCAATTCATCCATTAAAAAAACAAACAAAAACAAAAAAGTTTTGTAAAAAAAAAAAAAAAAAAAAAAAAAAAAAATATATATATATATATATATATAAATATTGTGGCAGCGGGGGCGTGGTCAAGCATCTCTCCGGAGAGAGAGAAAGCGGTAAGGGCGCTTACACCTGAGTTAAATTATGTCAAACACCTGTCTCTAATTTCAGTGAGCATGGGGAGAGCGGCATAAATAGAGCCACACTGCAGGTAGACGAGAGAGAGCCTGGGCACCAGAGACCCGATTGTGAAGCGAAGAGTTTATTATTGCAAAGTTGAGAGTTTATTTTGTGAAGTAGTTTGTGTATTTTTAGACTGACTTATTGAACAACGTAAAAGCCCTGAGAGTGTGTATCTGCTGCAGAGAGGAAAATAAAAAACGCTTACCTGAACCAGGAAATCTGCTTCTCGCCTCCTCCTTCCACTGAGAAGTGTTACATATATATATATATATATATATATATATATATATATATATATATATATATATATAAACATTCATAGCCACAATTTATATTTGTTTAAAAATAAATGTTAAGCATTTAAGCAGAAGCATTTCAATAAAAAGGTTTCTAAGATTATGAAAAACATAAATTCAGTCAAGTGTGTCCAAACTTTTAGCTGGTTGTGTACATAGAGACAAACAGAGAGCTTTCAATGAAATATTACCACTTGGTAGCTTTATACATTTTCTTTACTTTTTTCTGTATTAGACTGCACTTGCCTGGATTAAAGTTCTGAACATTCCTTCAAATGTTTCACAAAATTTCGGCCTGAAAGGGAATATAACTTCGATGATGTGCTAACAAAAGGAAGGAAAATCTTTATTCTCAAATGTTTCATTTTCATTTTTATTGTGCTTTTCACAATTCACATTGTTTCAAAGCAGCTTTACAGAAAATAATGCTGTAATGTCTGTAATGTCTTAGAGTCCTCACTGAGCAGTTTCATATATGTTTTTAATAACATTTATATATATATATATATATATATATATATATATATATAAACGTTATTAAAATTCATGCCTTAAAAGGATTTGTTTTAAAATAATTTATCTTTAGGCCCCTATGAACCCAAAACTCCATAAGGTGTTTGAGATAATAAATAAATAAATAAATAAATAAATAAATAAATAAAATGTAAAAATAAAAAAAATTCCTTGGGAGAAACCAAGCTCATCTGGGGGAGCCAGTTCCCCTCTGGCCATACAGCATGAATAAAATGCCAATATCAGTCAGCTATATGTAATACAAGTTCCCTATCTATCACTCACTCGACGTTGTGTCGATGTAGTGACACTAGGGGTCACTCTTGGGAGCCCCAAACACCTCTGATTTTGAAAAAAGGCCAATGGGAATTGGTGAATGGAATTTGCATGCCACTTCCCAGGACATCCGGGTATAAAAGGAGCTGGCTCGCAACCACTCATTCAGATTTTCTCTTTGGAGCCGAGCGGTTGTGTTCAGCCAGTTGAATTACTCTGCCGATGCATTCACCTCGTAAAACTGTTGGATTTATGGTGCATTACAGCGGCTTCTCCCCCTCTTGCACTGGTGAAGTGCAGAGAACGCCCCTGGGCGCTTCAGCAGCTATAAGAGTATATTCTTCCTACTGAAACAGTATATTTTCCCTTCTAAAAGAGTGGCATTAACGGAGAGCGTCTTTTTAAAGATGCTCTCCGTTTGTGTGTATTTCCTGGTTGCGGTCGTTACCTCTCCGCTTCCGATGGCCACGATCGCGGTCTTACATGCTTGGGCGCTGCCCACGCGGAGACAGCGTTCATGGACGGGTCGTGTTCTCACTGCAAGAGGGTGACCATGGCAACGTTGCGGTCATGGTTTTCCTTTGTTAGAGGGAAAGACCACCCCAGCGGCTCCCCGCCTCGGTCCTTCTACCTACGGGTTTGAGGCCGCGTCGGTTAGCACGGGGGGCGATTTGGGGACACCAATGGGAGCCACTCTGCCGGGTAACTCCCTATGGACCTCCCATTCCCCAGTATGCTTGTTTGCCCTGCTTGGATGAGACCGCCGGTTCGTCTCAGGGCGAGTTCGCGATCTCATTTCGATGCTCGTGAAGTAGATGAGCTCTCAATTGCAGCATCGGAGAGCGGGCTGTCCAGTCTGATGCTGAGGACTCGACTGAGCTCCCACCTTCGGGTGCGGTCGCCCACTCGCAGCCTGACACGCAGCTGGCAGCCATGCTTGCCCGGGCGGCTGCGTGTGTCGGGCTGGAGTGGAACCCTCCACCCCCCCTGAACCCTCGCAGCCTGACGATTGGTTCCTGGGCCCGGACCGCCACTCACCTATAGTTCAACTTGGTCGAGATGTGGGAAGATGACAAGGTACGGTTCCTTGATGCCCCCGTCTCCCAGGTCAGCCTGTTCTGCGACACCGTTGAGGACTTCGCCCAGCAGTTCTCGGCGGTGTAACAGCAGACGGAGGCTATTCAGCACATCCTGCATCGGCGTGGTTCATGACCTCGCGCCTCGTCTGCTCGTCGCCAAAGGTGTCCTCCTGCCGCAACAACAACGGCTCCGCAACACAGCGACGGTAGCGTACATCAACTACCAAGGCGGCCTACGCTCCCGTTGCATGTCACAACTCGCCCGCCATCTCCTCCTCTGGAGTCAGTCGCTGCGCCTCAAGTAGCTGCAAGCCACTCACATCCCGGGTGACCTCAACACCGCAGAAGACGCGCTGTCACGACAGGTTACACTCAGGGGAGAGTGGAAACTCCACCCCCAGGTGGTCCAGCTGATTTGGCGTTGATTCGGTCAAGCACAGGTAGACCTGTTTGCTTCCTGGGAATCATCCCACTGCCTGCTTTGGTACACCCTGCCCGAGGCACTCCTCATGCAAGGTGAGGGAGGACGAGGAGCAGGTCGTCCTAGTAGCACCCTTCTCGGACCTCACGCTCCTCGCTACAGCCACCCCCCCGGCGAATTCCCCTGAGGAAGGACCTTCTTTCTCAGGGACAGGGCACCATCTGGCACCCGCAACCAGACCTCTGGAATCTCTACGTCTGGCCCTTGGATGGGATGGGGAAGACCTAAGTGGCCTACTGCGGTGGTAGACATGATCACTCAGGATAGGGCTCCCTCTACGAGTATGCCTTGAAGTGGTGTCTGTTCGCTAAGAGGTGTTCTTCCTCAGTGGGCAGTGGTGGCTCAGTGGTTAAGGCTCTGGGTTACTGATCAGAAGGTTGGGGATTCAAGCCCCAGCACTGCCAAGATGCCACTGTTGGGCCCTTGAGCAAGGCCCTTGACCCTATCTGCTCCAGGGGCACCGTATCATGGCTGACCCTGCACCCCTCAGCTTAGCTGGGATATGTGAAAAAAAAGAATTTCACTGTATATGTGTAAATGTATAATGTGTGATAAATAAATAAAATTATTAAAATTATAATTAATTAATTATTCCCGATGCGAAGACTCCCAGAGATGTGCAGTCGGATCTGTGCTTTCCTTCCTGCAGGAGAGGCTGGAGGGGCAGCTGTCCCCTTCCACCTTGAAGGTGTATGTAGCCGCCATTTCGGCACATCACAATGCAGTAGATGGTAAGTATTTGGGGAAGCACGACTTGATCATCAGTTTCCTGAGAGGTGCTAGGAGGTTGAATCCCTCCAGACTGCACCTCATCCCCTCGTGGGACCTCTCTGTAGTCCTTCGGGGTCTACAGGGATCTCCCTTCGAGGCCCTTGAGTCAGTTGAGCTTAAGGCACTCTCTTTGAAGACTTCCCTCCTGACTGCGCTCACTTCTATCAAGAGGGTAGGGGACCTGCAGGTCTGTCAGAGAAATGTGCCAGGAGTTTGGTCTGGGCTACTCTCACATGATCCTGAGACCCTGACCGGGCTATGTGCCCAAGGTTCCCATGACCCCGTTTAGGGATCAGGTGGTGAACATGCAAGCGCTGCCCCGGGAGGAGGCAGACCCAGCCTTGGTGTTGCTGTGTCCGGTGCATGCTTTACGCATCTATTTGGATCATACGCAGAGCTTTAGAAGCGCCGAGCAGCTCTTTGTCTGCTTTGGCAGACAGCGAAAAGGGAGCGCTGTCTCCAAACAGAGGATCGCCCATTGGGTCATTGACACCATCGTGATGGCATATCACGCTCAGGACATGCCGCCCCCCCGTGGGGCTACGAGCCCACTCTACTAGGAGTGTGGTGGCCTCCTGGGCCCTGACCATTGGTGCCTCTTTGGCAGACATCTGCAGAGCAGTGGGCTGGGCAACACCCAACACATTTGTGAGGTTCTACAATCTCCGGGTTGAGCTGGTCTAGTCCCGTATATTGTCAGGTACGAGCAGGTGAGTTCCGGGACAGCTGGCCAGGTGTACCACTTGCGCATAGTACCTTTACCCTCCCCTGAGGTGAAGACGTGCGCTTTTGACTGCCAGTCGTGTTCAAAATTTGTGATCCCTGGATGACTTTCCTCCTTAACCCTGTGGCAGGCGAGTTTGCGAAGAAACTCGCTGCTGGCCCAGAACATGTGCTAACTAAGCCCTGTAAGGGGGTAGGTGCTCCACATGCGCTACCCCATGTGATATATCTGCCTCTAAATCGTTTCCCTGTCGGTAAACTGCGTCTTCCTTGGGCAGAGGGTCCTCTGCCCCCAGTCACCGTGTTTGTAGAATTTCTCCCCTCTTGGGTAGGACCTACCATGGGACTTCTCCACATGACATACTTCCGACAAGACTCGGTAAGACCATCTGACGTATTTCCACTCGAAATGCCCCCCCAGGCAGGGTGTTGTCTCCGCGGTGTCTTCCCCTTGGGAGTGACACCCCCCCCCCCCGCCCCCCGACGTAGACACTTATGGCCCCCAGCCGGTAAACAAAATTCCATTCTTTTTGGGGAGAAAAAAATAGGAAAAGAGGCCACAATTGGGCTAGCCTGTCCCTATTTATTGGGCAAGTCGACTTGTTCCCAAAGGACCGTTCGACGCTCATAAGAGCATTGGGGGAGGTTATGTGATGGCCTGGTGCGCTGGCTACAAGGCACACAGCGGTCTGCCCGTCTCACACCACCATGCCACATAACACAGTTCAGCTTATTGTGGCGTTTCATATAGGGACCCCTAGTGTCACTACATCAACACAACATCGAGTGAGTGACAGATAGGGAACTTCCTGGTTACTTTCGAAACCTCCGTTCCCTGATGGAGGGAACGAGACATTGTGTCCCTCTTGCCACAATACTGAACTACCCGCTGAAATGGCCGGGACCTTGTCTCGGCTCCTCAGCACAAAACCTGAATGAGTGGTTGCGAGCCAGCTCCTTTTATAGCCGTATGTCTGGGGGAGTGGCATGCAGATTCCACTCGCCAATTCCCATTGGCCTTTTTTCAAAATCAGAGGTGTTTGGGGCACCCAAGTGTGACCCCTAGTGTCACTACATCGACACAATGTCTCATTCCCTCCATCAGGGAACAGAGGTTACGAAAATAACCAGGATGTCATGTGTTAATTGAGTAAACTGAGTAGATCTTTTAAAATCCACCCTGAATCGACTGCGGAAGTGCACATAAATGCAGTGTCATTAGATATTTGGCTGAAAAAGGCTTTAGTTAAGCAATTATTTATTTCCTATCTATTCCATTCCAAAGCAGTAGTCAGAGAAGTGTTATTCGCTGTTTGATTGAACTGCAGTTGATAACTGTTTATTTGCTGTGTAGTCCATCCTAAGACCAAGATGATGCAGGCAGTGGTCAGTGAGGTGAGCCTTGCAGTCCAGCTGGAAGCTTGTGGCAATTCATTTTTCATGAAGACCATCCTAAGACTGAGGTGCAGGCTGTGCCCGGTGAAGAATACCTTGTTGTACTGCTGGAGTTGGCAGCAGTTCATTCTCTGTGAAGTCCATCATAGTAGACTGAAGTGATGCAGACAGTGATCATCAAAGTGTCCCTCGCTGTCTGGCTGGAATAGGCTGCAGTAAGTAGTCATCGCTCAGTAACACATAGTGGTGGGAGTGGGACATCGGGCTGGAACTAAGCTAAATATTGTGGGCTCTGGTTACCTCGGGATATGTATCCAGAGGATAAGACAGGGAAATATTATAGTGTGATAGAAGGTTGCTTAAGTACTTAAGAGAGAGAACATTCAAAGCTTTATATGTAGTTATCAGAGTTTTAACATGTATACTAAACCTACAAGTAATAGGCAGCCAATGTAGTGATGATAAAATTGGGCTGATATGAACATATTTCTTAGTTCTAGTAAGCACTCAAGCTGCTGCATTTTAAACCAACTGAAGCTTATTTTTTGAGCCTGCAGGACATCTACCTAGTAATTTTCTTGATAAAAAAATATGATCATGCATGGTAACATGTGCTGGTAAAATGGCTAGAAATAGCATTTTAGCTTAGCGTGAAGCTGACAATTTACACAAGGTTTATTTCTATTTCTTCTGCTCCAAACTTACTTCAATCTTACTTCTCTGTCTGCTCGTATGAATGTAACACTTCATAAGAAAGTTTCACCACTGTTCAGATGC